>NC_085098.1:3006131-3213631 GCF_963422355.1 Corticium candelabrum | reverse complement strand
GACTTGCCAGTTTGGTAGTTGTGGTCTTCTACTTCCCGGTAGGTTTTTGTGAGATATTTCCACCGTCCCTCACATTGAAGAGCAGTAACAGGAAATGACATCTCGTGCATTCTAGCTGCAACTGTCTCGCATATTTTCTTCTTTTGAAAGAAGGATTTCTGAATTTTTCGGCAAATTCGGCGTATAGAAGAATCAGTGCCTTTGTATTAAAATCACCCCGTGTGTGTGTGTGTGTGTGTGTGTGTGTGTGTGTGTGTGTGTGTGTGTGTGTGTGTGTGTGTGTGTGTGTGTGTGTGTGTGTGTGTGTGTGTTCTTTGTCATGGCATCCACTTTTCCACCTGTTAGAATGTCTACTAACTCTTCGGGAGTGTGTTCTGCCGAGCATGAGAAATCAGCTGCCATTCTTTGAAACTTCGGCGCGGGCAATCCAGAATATGCGGAAATAGTGGTCTGGAAATGCTAGGCTAAGCGAATGCGTTGATTTGGAAGGTTGAATCTATGGACGCAAGTTTTACATGTCTATAGGTGCGTTTTCTATTCTTTCTATCTGTACTGATGGTAGGATAGGTCAGAAAGTCTATCCGCTCTATCCTTTTTCGGAAACAGAAAAGTTACCAATCGAACAGCGTAGATACCTTTCTAGTCTATCCCTTTCCGGAAAGGTTTGGGAAACTGTTCATGCTATCCAGCAAAAGAAAGGTGCCCAATCGAACACGCTAGCGCGCCTTTCCACTCTATCTGTTTCGAGAAAGGTCCCAAACGAATACGCCCCAACTTTGCAAATCGCCAAAATTTAAATATAATCATTTGAAAGATTTCGCCAAATTTTTTTGGCGCCAAATTCCTCGTTCTACGGTATGTCCAGGATGTCCAGAACTGCATGGACAGGAAGATAAATGCAAGCCGCCGCTACAACACAAACAATATATTCCGGTGGGTGAATCGTTTGAACGGGTTGCCGTTGATGTCCTAACTTTTCAGAAAGCAGGAAACCGATACGTATAGAAGTCGTATTCTAGTTGTCTCTAGGTGGCTAGCGGTGATCTTCGCGTACGCGACCATGCACTGTACTATAGTGCACGTCTGCTCATGCACGGAACACGTACATTATACTGGTAATCTGTCGTCCATATATATATGATATATATATGTATATATTAAATTATTATTCTTCTATGCAAACTACCCCAAATTGCCCCAGACTACCCCAAACTACCCCAAACTACCCTACCCACCAGTTCCTAAACATAACTACATTACAGTAACAGGTAAATCCCACAAGTCATCAAAGTCCAGGTTCAGTCTACTGTACATATATATTCGAGTCACACAACACTATACAAAGAACGAAACGACTAACTGTGTATACGAATCTCATGCAGCTATGATTTTAGAGGACAAACCAGACTGAGAATATGATTCATCTGCAGTGTCATCATATCGTCAGGAAGGTGGACCATCGCTTTCCCAGGATACGCAAGAAACATATCAAATATATCATACACAATAACGTCTTGCTTTGCTGCCACCAATGTATCTATCGCCATCTGACTGTACCGCTTGAGACGGTAAGGATTTCTTCGAAATGTTGTGCCTCCACGAGGATTAGCCGTGCGAAATATGATGAGAATCTTTTTGCCCAGCTTTCTCTGTCGGAGACGACGTATGGCAGCAACAATGTCCATTAGACGCTGTTGAAACCCTTCAACAGACAAACTAAGAAAATGATGAACAGTGCTGATTACTAGAATTTCATTGCCGTTTGCTGGAATGGCATCGATGACGTCTGCAGTAAACGTGGCTAAACTAAAGTTGATGGCGGATGAGGACGCTATCGGTGGACCATGTAGATTAAAGTGAACGGTTGTATTGTACTGCTCGACTACGTGGTCCTGCAATTTCGGTGGAACGAACTGACCTTTCAAAGCCACACGCACACCCACACTGCCTAAAAGAAGAATGAATAGTTGCCTAATCGTAGATCGAGTCACCAATCATATACAAATCTCTCCCAGTCAAACACGACCACCATTTGCTCACGGTATCACATCCAAACAAACAATTGCTGTTTTTCCAGTATCTACCCATCCAGTAACCAGTTGGCTTCACCACAGGTTGTGGCAGGCATGGAGTTTTGCTAGTCACTTTTTCTAGACTATTTGCATCGTTTGCTACATACACGGACTTTACGTCTCCTAGCACAATGCCGGTGTTCTTTTGTATGACATCCTTTTCATTGTCAAGGTTTTCAAACATCTTTTGATCACGTATACACCAATGGAGAGACTCGCAGAAGGTAGAATTAGTGCTATGAGAACCTTGACACACTCCATAGAAACGATGTTGAGAAGGAAATCGCATGTCACATGATTTACTGAAATGAGGCAGCAAATTGACTTGTGAGTCCATGTAACACAATCCCAATTCATTTTGTCCACGACCATTCTTCAAAGCCAATTTGACTACAAGTTTGATTTTGTTCATGTGATGTGGACCAACATAGTGCGAATTAGCAAAGCCAAAGTCGTTGTGAAAAGAACACTGCATGATGTAACCCGATTTTGTTGTATTTTGAATCAATTTGATGACGCGACTGGTTAGAACAAGTTCGATATGAATGTTTGCCACTCCACTCCAATATGGAACAAAAGTAATAAGGTAAGATCCATTATTGTAATCCGTCACGTGACCAACTGATATCATCAAAGTTTTTGTGCCGCTTGTCAACATAGCCTTATAAAAATCACCTGCCTCTGATATGTTGCCACTGCAATCAAGAGCAGTCAACAAGACATAAAATGGCTTTCCTACTGATATATTCTTTGATAGAACACGCCAAGATGAAGTCCTTGTACAAGAAGCATCTCTATGCATGGATGTACGTGAGAGTAGATTGACCTGACAAAAACAAAAAATAATTAGAAAACTGTAGTGGGAGTCGCCTGTACGGGACATTAGATCAGTGGTGTTGTACGCAGACTCGTATTGTATTGGTGCAAGTAGAACACGTGTCAGTTGTAGTTAGACTAGACGCAAATACTTGATAATACAAATACAAGATATCGCATTTCTTCAATTAAAAGCCTCCCTTGAATAAAGCCGCCCTCGTTTAAATAAACTCTGCAGCTCAGAGCTATAAAATATAAACGCCACCCTTGAATAAATGCCGCATTTCATCTATTGCTTGGATACGACTTTGCAAAACGTTTCTCTAAACTACTGAGATGTTCCACCACGTGACGTCTCAAAGAGAGAAATGCGCACTAGTATTGTAATGTTGTCCTCTTGAAAAAAAGATGTCAAACCTACAGCAAGACACTCTTAGACCACGGACAGAAAACCGTTGACAAATAAACGCCGCCCTCGAATAAACGCCGTCCTTGTTTAAACGCCACAGTTGAAGCCCTGGCCAACAAATAAACACCACGGCGTCTAATCCAAGAAGTATACGGTAATCATTTAATTAAATCAGGTTCAATGATATTCCGTTTTATTAGTTGTTAATTAATTAATTAAAGGAGAACTTCCACGATTTTCAAGTTGGGGTCAGATACAAGTCCCTTCCATAAACCGACAATTCGAAGGGACATAGGTTTTGTGCGCGACATCTTCACGGTAGGAGAAACATCGAAAGAAAGGGGCGTGTCGGGTAAGCGAGGTACATGACGTCATTAGCGCAAAGCCACACGCGCATGCCATCGGGTTAGATGCAGTCGGGGACGGGTTCGAACGCATACGCGTTGTTCTTTTCTGTCTGGTGTTCGACCTTACAGTTTCGAGCCAGAGTACGGACCTACTCAGCGTGACATCAACGCAGTTGAATACATTGACGGCCATGACGGCAGACAGATCACCGGGGAAGATCTGTCTGATGAGAACGAAAATCGAGTTGGGAACACTGCTTGGTGCAGCTGCAACAGGTGTTCTGTAATGCCTAGCGTAGCCGAGTGCTTGTGCTGCCAGAAAGTGGACGAACTAGGGTATAGGGTGGAAGCTTCAGGATCTGATCTGTAATTATTACGCAGCATGAAAACTTCCTTGCTGTGTGTCTCAATGAAGACAGACGTAATTTTGCTAGCCATGATTCTAGCGAATCCGGCTTCTTGAGAGGAAGCCTGAAGAAGCTAACACCTCTGGCGATGTCGCTGCTGTTGTGGCTACAGCCAAAAGCAATGCAGTGGACCATTTCACGTCGAATAAGCCAGGTAGATAGCATGCCTCGTGCACGACACGTGGAGGTCATGCACTGACTGCGTCATCAACCACGCCTACGCTAACACGCCCTCTTTTTGCGGGGCTTTTCCTACGTTACAGAAGCCATGGAGGGAACTCAAAGTTTTCGAGTGCAGTCAAGATAAAAAAATCTTGTATCTGATCCCAACTTGAAAATCGTGGGAGTTCTCCTTTAATAACGTTGTATGCAAATTTATGTTGTTGCATAAGTATCCCGTTGTGAGTATTTATCATTCAATTAATTAATTAATTATATTTACATGCATTTTTACTTCGTTCTGAAGAATTAGCAACCAGGCAGAGAATTTCGTTCGGAGTTACATCCCGTTCATTATATCCCGCTCAATTATATATCCCGTTCAATTATATCCCGTTCTGAGAAATTAGAAGGGATCTAGTATCTCATCCGGACACGTTAGCTATATCTCTGTGACAATACACATCATCATTTCAGTATGATAAAACCAGTGTCAAGTAAGTCTAGTTAATTACGGTCGACAACCCGATTGACGGGAGAATGAAATCTCCTGCGGCTTCGCTACCTAATGATTTGCTTGCACTCCACGGTACTTTCTCCACAGATTTATTCTATTTATTAATTTAAAAAATGTAGCTCCACAGGTTTATTCTATTTATTAATTTTAAAAAAACTATAGCTAGACCTATGACAATAGAATCTAGAAGACCAATTCAGTGCACACGGCGTTGCCCAATTTTAGCATTTCGTAATATAGCAAGGAATGTCATCGGGATGCCATTCAATTTTGACGAACGCAGCGAGCCATAAAAACCTTCTTGGCACTGACGGTAACAGTGTTTCCACTCCTTTATACGCACACTGACGGTACTCAGTCCCACAGTTTATTTGTAACCTAAAATTGATACTAAAATACTTAGATGTCTGCAAACTACAAGCTGGAAAAGTAGAAAATAGGCGTGGCTTTGCGTGTAAGAAATGGGCGTAATTTGCGGTCTAATTTAGTAGCCCCCAAACTTGAGGACCACGCTACGCCGGTGCTAGAGGGAACAGGTCACCGTTACAGTAACGAGTTTTCAAACCGACGAACGAGATATTAATTAACTAACAGTCAATAATGCTATCACCCCGGGCAAAGAAAGGAATCTGTAACGGCACGGCATATATTCTACTTTGAAATAATCGAGCTCAGAATGGAATATCATATTAAGTAGACAGGATATTATTCTGAACGAAATTCTTACGAATTCTGTCAGGTTGCTAATTCTTCAGAACGGAGTAAAATGCATGTGAACAAGATATACTTAATGATAAATTGTCAGAACGGGATACTCACTCAACAACATAAATTTGCATACAACGTTAAATTAATTGACTTTATGGTACGAGAGTTCTGTCTGTGACTGCTAATTCTGTGAACGAGATATACTTCATGAATGCATACAACGATACATTAATTAACTAGCAACTAATAATCTAATCTGCCCGCGTGGAAAACGGGCCAGTGAGCTAGTAACTAATATAATACATAACAATTGTCACACGCATAACATTTACCATCTATCTACTTTACCCCGTATATACACTTCATTCATACCATCTACCGTACATCACACAGACTTATATATATATATATATAATCGAACTATCAAACGGAAGTGCGTACTACTGTAGAAGTAGTGACGTTGAACGTCATCGCAACCGCAGACGCGATATACATCTTCTTGCCGTAATTGGAACACCAATGCCTTCAAGCAAAAGACAAAAGTAAATTCGGCTCGCTTCCAACACGAAACGTCAACGTTGAATTTGACGTTTGTTACGAGCTCTAGGTGTGGCGTAAACAATGAAATTTTGCGCACAAAGTGAGTTGACTAAAGCTACCGTATTGTCTTGTGTAAAGGCCGATCTCTCTATAAGCCGCAAATCAAAGACCTCGTGCGTACAAGCCGGTCGCGTGTAGAGGCTTTTGTTCAAGACACGCAGCACGTGTACGTACAGTACGCGCTCGCGGTCACGTGCACGTGCGCAAAGTCGGCGTGTGCGTGTAGCGTTCAATGACACCGACACAATGATGACGAAGAAGAAGCGGACGCTCTTGAAACTGGCATTTCATGGTTGTCATGTCGTACCCTAACGTGTTCAAATGGTACAGCACAAGTACAAGCTAGCACAGTGCGCCGGCCTGTCAGTCGTAGCCACACCCTTTCCTGACGACACAGACACACAAGCAAGCACGCACGCACGTACGCACGCACGCACGCACGCACACACACACACACACACACACACACACACACACACAAGTACATGTACATATGCTCCTAGCTCTCAAGTGAGTAGAACACAGCTGCATTTATTAGTGGTAAGTTATATTTGCAACTAAATGGAACGTCTGCATGATTCAAACCTATACATAAACACTGTACAGCTTATTTGCATATTTTGCAAGTAAAGAAGACTGTATACGTAAGATCCACATGCTCGAGATGTGTGACTAGACATGTATACCAAGGGTGCGTTCGAATACTAGTTCTAGAACTGGAATTGGCGGGGAGAGTAAAGTTCTATAGCGTTCGATTGGTAGTTCTGACAGTTCTAGAACTGTCAGAACAGTTCTAACAGTTCTGCCTAGCGAGCTGGAATTGTTGGAACTGTCACGCACTAAATGCAAATTCCCGGAGGCTGACGAAGTGAAATGGCGGGTACAGATGCTGAGGTCGTTGTGGACCTTCTTGTTGGTTCTAATGAACACTTGTGGCGACCATCGGCTTGGCAAACACCAGAAGAAACGACATTTGGAACTGTTTACACTACCCTTCTTGGCGAGCAATTCCAAAAAACCGAAAGCGAAAGCCCTGCTAATGTTCGAACAGACTACAACAAGTTAGTGGAGTAAAAACGCCACTCTACTTCTTATTGCGCTTACCGGAAGTATGAGCCTTTGCGCATACTCAACTTGCTGACAGTTCTAAGCGTTCGTTTGCTAGCAAGAGTTCCAACAGTTCTGACAGTTCTGGCAGTTCCAGTTCTAGAAGTAGTATTCGAACGCACCCTTGGCAAGTATGATTTAGAAAATGTTTATTTTCGTTACGTTATAGAATCTTTGTTTAATTAATGGAGCTTTTGCACACCTAAAAACTTAGCAAACTAGAATTTTAAAAACTTTTTCTCTGGAAGGATTCACTAATGATGTCTGGCTTTGATTCATATTATCTATGGATCTTGTTTCTATTACTTTTTATACAATCCCTACATCTATTCCTTTTTTCAGAAAAAAAGTTTTTAAAGTTCTAGTTGTAGCTAGGGATTGTGTGTACTTGACAACAGAGAAGCTGAATGCCACTTACAGTGAGTCAACTATTCACACGTTCCGTACTACTGTATGATCAATCCTATGTGCTGTATCTAGCACTGTGGATAGTCAATGTTCGGTCAGAAAACTCCATTGCGACGTGTTACAACGCGAGGTGTCACCTACGGATACCGTACAACTAGTACTTAATTAAATTTAGCACTCCAGTGCTTCTTCATTCCTGATGTATGGTGTCATTTCATTTCAATAAATTCATCACAGCTCAACATCGGCAAAACTACATTCAACGTATTGAATACGTGTACCCAAACGTCTAGACAGCGTTTCTGTAAATATGCGTTGACCGGGAAGTCGGAATTGCAGATTTACAGACATACAGAAAAGCGGATTTCCAGAACGGCGCGGTTGAAACAACTCTAGTGGCCGTTTGGGTATGCATGGTGGAGAGCCGTTTTCCAGATCGGACTTTCCTCGTCAACACAAATTTGATTCTAGAGCAGTTTTCTGTGATTCCGATTATCAGAAATGCACAAATGGGGTTCGGTCGTTAGAGTACACGCACTGTATTGAATTGAATGCTCCTCTAGCTACTCACTTGTGTCGCTCTTGCAGCCTTCAAACGAGGCTCGGTGTTCAATGACGGCATCGATACCAAACTTTTTACATAGAGAACGAACGCAAGTAATGAAATCGCAAACGATATCTTCACTAGCTTCGATGCAAACATAGTGTTTGCCTAGCCTCGTCCCGGACGCAGTGTGGATTGCAGCCCCGGATGCGCTGCCATCACCACAACGTCTGGTCTGGTACCGCTCCTTGCCGTCAGCGTTAATCATATCCCTAGGAACATGATTAATGTCAGCTACAAGTGTACTTTGTCGGCGTAGTAAACGACTGTCGCGTGGGATATTCGCTAATTAGCGTGCAGTAGCAGTCCAATGCATTGCAGTAGAGGCATATGACGCATTGCAGCTTCAACTGAGAACCTGTGTACGCGTTCAAAGGCGTATGATGCACTGCAAGTGCCATTTCCGATCTGCCATTTCACTGCTACGCTCTCTAGCGTAGCTGCAATCTCTTACTAAAGCTTGACAACGGCCTAAAATCGCAATATCGACATGTACAGAGGCTAGAACAACGTCCAAGCGAAAGCTCAGTTCCTAGCTAGTAACATTAGTATGACAAGCGTTGAAGAATTTGATTACATATTTACTCCCGCCCAGAAAGGCGGTACCAGTACACGTACAGTGTAGTGGTGATGGCAGCGCATCCGGGGCTGCAATCCAAACTGCGTCTGGGGTGAGGCTAGTAAACATCCGGGGCTGCAACTCACACTGCGTCTGGGGAAACCAGAGCCATATATATATGGCTCTGGGGGAACACTAGTCTCGAAGTTCCAGACCGTCTCCCAAAAGAAATGGAAGGGTTGTAACAGTCAAAAACACCTCTTTAGATAATAGCGCTATGCCACCCGATGTGACAATAGGAGATTGATTACTACATTTTAGAGGTGTGTTCAAACAAGGTGGGTGGTAATCAACTGCGATGGCGGCAAATCTGCGGCGGTCCGCTGGTTCGGGATGCATTGAATCAATTTCGAGAGCCTTGGCGTTGTTTCAAAGGCACGGTCCAGTGCAGTTTTACATCACGAAAGACGCGCACGTTCATGCAATCAATTACGAGCTGTCTTTACACACAATTATTGTCGAATGCCTTTGCCAGAAGCCGTGCATGACATTACAGAACTCTCGAAGTTCATTGGCCGCCACCTTGCTGATTGGGTGACTCGGATCACTTCCGAACTCGGGTTCCATTTCTTTTGGGAGACGGTCTGGAACTTCGAGGCTAGGGAAACATTAGCCTCGTACCCAGGCCCTCTTGCGCGCCCGGAGAAGAGGGCCTGGTACACGTTGTATTCGCATGCGCGCATAAATTAGAAGGAAATCGTGGTAATATATGCACGCATGCGGAACCGACGTTGTTTAGAATCTCGAGCCGATAATGTCGCGCGCAATCGACAGTGAAACAGCATCCGTGTTCAGTAGTGATGAAGCCCTAGATCTAGACCCAAGGTCAAGTGAAACTCCGAGTTCGCGTAATCTTTGACTTGTTCTATCATCAGCAATACTATAGGAGACACGATCGTGACAATGACGACATATCCACAATCTTCTTCACCACATTTCTCTAGCTTACAGTCAACCCTATACGGTGTATGTTGATAGCACAGCGATTTACCGTATCCTGTAGGAAGCCAGCTGCAGACGTCGTTTCCGTTGTAGATGTGTTCTACGACAACACGCTGCTGCTCCTTCAGCTCTACAGTACACAGCTTAAGCTTGCCTAGAGCGTAGTGCAACACCATATCAAAACCAGAAGCTCTGCCTTCATCCACCATTTGCCAAATTGGATCTCATTGCGCGCGACATTATCGGCTCGAGATTCTAAACAACGTCGGTTCCGCATGCGTTCAACATTACCACGATTTCCTTCTAATTTATGCGCGCATGCGAATACAACGTGTACCAGGCCCTCTTCTCCGGGCGCGCAAGAGGGCCTGGGTACGAGGCTAGGGAAACATTAGCCTCGTACCCAGGCCCTCTTGCGCGCCCTGAGAAGAGGGCCTGGTACACGTTGTATTCGCATGCGCGCATAAATTAGAAGGAAATCGTGGTAATGTATGCACGCATGCGGAACCGACGTTGTTTAGAATCTCGAGCCGATAATGTCGCGCGCAATCGACAGTGAAACAGCTTCCGTGTTCAGTAGTGATGAAGCCCTAGATCTAGACCCAAGGTCAAGTGAAACTCCGAGTTCGCGTAATCTTTGACTTGTTCTATCATCAGCAATACTAGAGGAGACACGATCGCGACAATGACGACATATCCACAATCTTCTTCACCACATTTCTCTAGCTTACAGTCAACCCTATACGGTGTATGTTGATAGCACAGCGATTTACCGTATCCTGTAGGAAGCCAGCTGCAGACGTCGTTTCCGTTGTAGATGTGTTCTACGACAACACGCTGCTGCTCCTTCAGCTCTACATTACACAGCCTAAGCTTGCCTAGAGCGTAGTGCAACACCATATCAAAACCAGAAGCTCTGCCTTCATCCACCATTTGCCAAATTAGGTCTCACTGCGCGCGACATTATCGGCTCGAGATTCTAAACAATGTCGGTTTCGCATGCGTGCATGTATTACCACGATTTCCTTCTAATTTATGCGCGCATGCGAATACAACGTGTACCAGGCCCTCTTCTCCGGGCGCGCAAGAGGGCCTGGGTACGAGGCTAGGGAAACATTAGCCTCGCCTCAGACGCAATGTGGATTGCAGCCCCGGATGCGCTGTCATCACCACTTGTGAGTCATCCGTACAGGTTTGTTTTTTCACCCGTTGCTCCTGTTGGTGTGTATGCGGTGAGTACATGGTGAAGTTAGATTAGCGCTCTAGTCGTATAGCTAGACTGAAACGTGTCAGAAGGATTTGTGTGTCAGGGGCGGTGGAGCGACTCGCAAGTTAAGTTGAGGGAGAGGCATGAAAGTACCTCAGAGTTTAGTCTACATGAACTACGAGGGTACTGTCTGCTTACAAAAATAGAGGTCGTGCTCAATTTGGGTGCCCGGCCCCCTCAGCCCCCCAGTTTCACTGCCCCTGTGTGTTTATCATGATAGAAGTGGAACCTAGGACATAATTGGACTGGCGGGCATGCACTGATATACTTTGTTACTTTCGCCAAGAGGCTAAGTTTTTATTGTCGTTGATTTGTTGAAATTTGTTTGTTGATACGGATGGTAATGTGTACATGAACACAAGCTTTTCAAATAAATGCCATAGAAACAGTTGTTAATGAATGGCATTATGACGTACTGAGCTGCCTTGACAAGGTTTGTTCTCTGTGAGTGCTTCTAAATAGTTTGATTTTGCTTACCTTTAGTGCACACTTATTAGTGCATTCATTGTGTAATTTTGAGAAATTGAATGAGATGACGTCACGTTGTTGGGAAATAGTTGCACTTTCTTTGTTTTTTTTTGTCTGCTTGTTTTGTGTGGTGGACTGCAATTGTTTGCTTGTTGTGTAGAGTTGACAGTGTTAGAATATGTGGAGGCCCAGGCCATTTCAACGAAGCAAAAACAAAGGATTATTGTGTGAAGCGGTGGAGAGAGGTGATATTCATTCAGTAACGCGTCTTTTAGAGATGGGAGTTGATATCAATACACGTGATGAGTATGAGGTATGTATGTATAGTTGTAAGTTATAATGTGTGTATTCAAAATGAACTGGAAATCATTTGATCTCAAAATAGGATTGCACTCTTCTGATGCGAGCGTGTTGGAATAATAAGAAGGATATGGTTGAGTTGCTGCTCACTAAATTAGCAGCTGTCAACGAGACTAGTGGTGATGTGAGTTGATCATTGAGTGTGTGAAACTGTGATGTGTTGTTGATAAGATGATAGATATCAACTATACGTAACTATCTAATCCAACATGTAACGGTTTAATTAGTTTTTTCTTGCTTGTCACGAGGCAACAGTGTTGACTTGTAACTGGCTGAAGCATCCATTGCATGCAGAGATGAATAATCCTGTTCGCTTTTGTTTCATTCAACTTGGACAGTTGGAGAATTATACCTTGTGAGTAGCTAGTTATTGTCTTATCAGGTCGTCTTCATTTTCTATTTTCTTTTCTCATGCGGCATGTACAGTGTGTGATGGTGGAATAATGATAATAATACATTCTTGTGTATGCAGGATGGGTATACAGGTTTGATGATAGCAGCATTGCAGAGATATGAAAATATTTTCGATGTGCTATTGATGACCAAAGGTATTAATGTGACAAAGGCAGATCATGTAAGTTTGAGTATTGTGAGGTTCAGTTGATTTGTGCTGTCTGCATGCATGTTGTGCAATATTTGTCATTGTATAGTTCATTTTGCTATTGTTTGTGTTTGTGTGTTGATCATTCTATTGAATGTCTTAGTGCGTGCGTGCGTGTGTGTGTGTGTGTGTGTGTGTGTGTGTGTGTGTGTGCTGAAAAAGTGGTCGTCAAGTCGTCACTTGACAACTAACTTGTGTTTCGTGTCGACCAATTGGACCCGCAAGGTTGCGTTCCTGGCGACTTTCTAGTAGTATCGCGTAACGAGCTTCTCCCCCTTTACTTCCAACGGCGGCTACGCAAGACTACTGACGACTGGGCTTGAGTATCCTGATGTCTTTCCAGAAAAAACCGGTATAATTTAGATAGAGGAAGCATCTGAGCGTTTGACTCTATGACAAATTATTGCTGTTACTTGAAAGATGTCGCAAATTACTTAACAATTATAGGCGGGGTTAATCTATCTGCGAGTCTTTCTCACACGTGATTTTATGACCACTGAGAACTCTAAGGAACGAGCTCTTCGGCAGTATCTCGAAGGTATAAATGATAATGTAACGGAAGATCACGCACAATATGTGTACAAGGAAATCGGTAGCTTTGGCTTCTACGTCAAGCCCTACCCGCTAAATGTGTCTTTGCGTGGATTCAGTCGCACAGAGGCTGCTACCAGAGGAAGCAATGAATTTGACACCTGTTGCAGTAGCAGGAGATGGAAACTGTTTGTTTCGTGCATTTCTTTGCTCTTCTTTGGCGATGAAAGCCACCACATTGAAATGCGTCTTCGTACAGCTCTTAAGCTACTTTTACATCAACAACGCTACATTGATCTTGCAAAGAGCGTTCGTCTTTGGTTTCCAGAGATAGTGGACCCTCATACGCCTGCTGCCTCAGCGTCTTTTTTGTCTGACCTAAGTCCATGTCTTGCACATTACAGTACAGTGTCAGTACAGCACTTGGTCAGTAAGGTCTCCTGGGTACCAGTGTGCAGGAAATTTGCAGTGTTATTGCAATCTTTTGCAGACCTTGCCCGTCCCATGTGTTTGCATGCTGCTGTAGGAGCTGATTGCTAACAAACACAGCTGGCCTTCTGCCACCTAAGGTTTCAAATTTGAAAATCTGCAATATTTGTGCTGTTATTTGGATTTGGACCTTAGTAATGATCTTGGTACCAAATCAGTAGAGCCTGGCATTTTGTTCATTAGGTTATGATATCTAGGTCCTTCAAGGAAACTGAAAGTTAGAACTTTTGCATATCAAAGACATTTGGATACAACGGGTGGAGCAATGGTCATTATCCAATTAACTTGTAAGACCAACTGTCCAGCAATTGGAACCATTTACTAAGTGAAAGGTGTAACATGGTGCAACTGGCGCAGCTTTTAATGCTCCAATAAGCACACCTGGTGTGAAATGTACCTCTGAGAGATGTGTGCTCATTAATTGCTCCTTGTGTGTATAAATAGACTGTAACTTACCCTATTGATGACGTTATAACCTTTTCAGTGTCATGTTACTGTATGACAGTATGCTAATGCCAGATGGGAGACCTAGTGACCAGGAATTTGCAAGGGTTAGTCACTGGCAGATGAATACCAGGACTAATAATTTGACAATAACAAAAAATGCTGAGACCTAACAAAAAGAGTTAGCACCAAGTTAACACACTATACTAGGGGCATGAGGTATAATTCAAACTACCAATGTAATGTGCTGTAAAATAAAGTTATGCAAGCGTTGGAGTGTTGCCATGCAAAGACACTAGCAAACCAGTTTTTCCGCTGGAATTTCAATCGGTCAGGCTAAGGTGTTACCAAAGACTAACTCTTTAATTAACTTAAATTAAGAGGACACTCAGTTGAGTATTAGCCATGCAACCTTATCTCAGTCTTAGAATCTAGAAAATGTACTTTCCTATCTATTACACAAGAAGCACTGAAGTGCTAAACCTTTCGCTGCTAGCCAACACAGAACAGACACGTGCAACTAGACTGCCAGGTGTGGTACAGTACTGTAGGGGCACACTAATTAACACTAGCCATAACAATGACCGCAATGTGCTGCATTCCAATTGTCAGGTCGTTCCTTGGTCTACATACAGAGGTATTACTGTAACCCTGCATATGTGCGACTCGGGTGAACTCATGTCAAAAGTACTAATTGCGGTATGTAAATTTGTAGTACATACTGCATGTTGTCTTCAACAGCCACTTTAAATCATCACATCATCACATTAGGCAAGTTATAGTTGATTTCACTGATCTGTTGATATTTTGAGAATCTACTATTTTGACGACTAAATTTATTAACGTTACCAAGCTGACGACTGTGCCAGTTGCAAAATTTTGAACACTGTGTGTGTGTGTGTGTGTGTGTGTGTGTGTGTGTGTGTGTGTGTGTGTGTGTGTAGGTGAGTGTGTGTGTGTGTGTATGTAGGTGAGTGTGTGTGTGTGTGTGTGTGTGTGTGTGTGTTTGTGTTTGTGCATGCGTGCGTGCATACGTGTGTGTTTGTTGAATGAAATGTCTGTTGCAGTAATATGTTGTAACATAAACTCTTTCACTATCTTATCAGTTTTGTGTTTACTCAGAGGGGAAGGACAGCCATCCATTGGGCTGCAATGAGGAATCGTGTGACCATTTTAGAGAGACTTCTGTCTTGTTCTATTTCTGTTGATATCAATGATAATGATGGTTGTACACCACTATGGTGGGCTGTCTATAACGGTCATTTACGTTGTGTCGAGGTTCTTATGAAACATGGAGCGAGTCACCAACATGAGAGGTGATGCATTCACTATCCTTCAGTCAATATTATTATTAACATGATGTCATTGTGTGATAGTGAGAGTGATGGATCACCACTGGAGATTGCCAAGCGGCGTGGTCACAGTGATGTGGTTGAGATGATGGAAGAATCCATAAGATGTTAGTGAAACAAACAATTGACTTGTGTTTTTATTTCTTCTTCTTTTGATGTAATGGTATGATTTGGTGTGAAGTTAACTTAGATTGATATTGTTGAATGATTTACTTGTTATAGTGTGTGTTGAGCTATTGTAGTGATTCACAGACATAGGAAGCAGGAGAGGGCTTGGGGACTGGGGGACTGAAGCTTCCTAGCTCAGTGTAGGAATTTAAATTTTCTGTGCCAGTGACTTTTGCAAATCTGTTTATGGTTTGGCAAGCGAGGTAGTTTATGTTTACTCTTGACGGCATCCATGGTACAGCCCCCTTTCTCCCGCTTCTGAACATCCTTCTACACCACTGTGATGTGCTGGTTTTCATGTTCTCACTTTGTTTGCTCTTAACGTTTGGGTTGAGGTGATGTGTCTGCTTGTTATTGTGTGTTTTGTGTCATGTCTGTTGACAATAAATGAGCTAGACATAAATGAGTACCTGGTCATTGACTGGGGTGAATATGACGGCTGACTTGGCAGTAACATCCTGCAGCAGATGGGTAGGGCTTGGTGTCCAGTCCCCGAGTTGTGCCATAGTCAGTGCCCCTGGATGAATCTGCATGGCCAAGCTCCAAGTGGATTGTAGCACTGGCCCTAAGCCTCCACTTAGCACATGGAGGCCTTGTCTCAAGAGGCAGGGGAGCTATCTTCAAAACTGACCTTAAAGTAGACGTCGAACGATGTGAAGGGCTTAACATTTGTCCATTTGTGTGTGTGTGTGTGTGTGTGTGTGTGTGTGTGTGTGTGTGTGTGTGTGTGTGTGTGTGTGTGTGTGTGTGTGTGTGTGTGTGTTGTGTGGTACGATAGCTCAGTTGGTTAGAGAGTCATCTTATGGAGTGTTTACATCCGGGACCTTAAAGGGTTGCAAGTTCAAGTCACAGTGATGGCGAGATATGGCATTATTTCCTTAAGCAAGAAAGTAACACACATTTGCTTCTCTCGACTCAGGAGTATAAATGAGTACCTGGTCATTGACTGGGGTCCTAAGCGGCCATCGGCTGTGACGTGACATCAGCCACTGGGGGGCTGGCGAGACTTCGGGTGCTTACACCACAGTTGGCTTCACAAGTCGGTGCTCCTGCGAGTGCCTGGCCCGGCTCCAGGAGTTTGCTAGCGCATGCCCAGAGTTCCCTGAGTAGCACACAGGGCCCAGCTTAACAGCTGTGGGCGTGACCTCTGAGAGGCAGCTCCTGACATTTAGGATTTGTTAGGTGTGTGTGTGTGTGTGTGTGTGTGTGTGTGTGTGTGTGTGTGTGTGTGTGTGTGTGTGTGTGTGTGTGTGTGTGCACGCACGTGTGCTGTTGTACAGTAGCATCATATTGTTCATTGCACAGTTTGAGTGACACTGTTTTGTCTCTTACAGTGAGATCTCATGTCTTTGTGGAGAGAGACATGCCTATCACGAGACAGCAATATGAACAGCAAGTAATGTGTCATTTTTTTTTATCTCTAATGTCTGTTTCACAAGTTGTGTTTGTGTTGCATAGATTGCTGATGAAGTCGAGAAGATGAAAGAAGAATTAAGACAATCAGCCCTGGTCCACGAGAGTGAAGTGACGAGGCTGAGAAATGAGATGGAATAGAAAGAGAAGGAAATCAGATGTCTCAAAATTTCAGCAGCTGATAGAATAGGACAAGCACACACGTTCAGATGCATGTACAGTAGCATGACATTTGCCTTCGGTGTTCTTAATGTTTATTTTGTCTTGGACTGGTTGCATTTGGATTTACATAATACAATAATATGTCTGTATTTGTTCGTCACGTGTCGATACGCAGGGGTTCCCAGGATTTTTGGAAGGCACGGCGGAAATAACCACGACCACCTTAAATTTTGGTTCACCCCATTCCAATTTTTATGGTCGGACCACAAAAGCTTTGATGCAGGTTTGCTTACACTGAGATGCCACAAACTGTTGTCACAGAATGCTCAGGCACAAAAGGAACAAAGTGGTTTATCTTTTTTTTAAAAAAGGGTTCTCTCTGTCTTACTTCACTGTGCTTGACTATATGATAGCTAGATTAATGCGAGTGGAAAAATTTCCAGACCTCAAGAAGTTGAGAACCTTCCTTTATATAGGATAGGAAGGCCAGACATCTACAGACTTCATTCGTTACCATCAGTTACGGACCTAAATAGTGGGCAGAGTGCAAGACCACCACTGTTTATTATCTACGAGTACTTGTATTACAATTATGTTCATACCATATGGCAGTCTTTGTCCTAATTGGTCTTATCTTCAAACCAAGCATCCCAGGAACTACTTGTTAGCCTGAAACAACTTCCCACTTTTCAAAATACAAGTACGAGTCCATTGTCTTCATAGCTAATCACTGCCTACTCATACAGCAAAGCATGGCGGGCCTGTACCAAGTGGAAGCCAAGGCATGGCGGAGCGCCGTGCCTTTTGTATGCTGGGGACAACCCTGATACGTACATTCAATTTATATACAATAGATACACACAAGACATGCACTCAATCAGTGGCGTCGGAAGCAATTAAAAAGTGGTGCGGCCTAACGCGCGTTAGAAGGCGTAATCATTTAGCGTGCGCTACCATACGAAGGTGTGGTCCTAGTTGTACACGTATGCATATTCAGAGCCTCTGGTCGCACCGACTCGCAGCTCCTAGGGCCCTGCAGCCCTACTTAGCACGTATCCAGTTGACCCATTCCCGTCGTCACAGCTTAGCCACGCCTTCCACACAGCCAATCAGAGTCTCTGAAAGGCCACGTGGCGGTGATCACGTGCATATAACGGACGCGCCTGTGCGCTGTACAGCAAGCAATCTAGCGCACGTTCGCTCGCATTCATGCTGTCTTGCTAGAAATATATTACTTATTTAATCGGCACAACTAACAACGGAAGTTACCGGCAATGAGCTGCTGGCGGAAAGCCACTTTTTGAAAAGTGGGGCGGCCATGGCCGCCCCAGCCGCTACGCTTCCGACGCCACTGCGAGTCAAGGTCACATGACAATTTGGTTTGGCATTTACGTGTGTATGTTACTGATTCAGATGGTATGGAATGATTGTGTACATCGTTGCAACATTCTCTTCTTTTTTTTGCAGGCTGGCGAAGGTCAAGCAGCTTCTAAAGCTTGGTTGTTGTTGCAGCCACCAGGTACGAAGTGTGTGTGTGTGTGTGTGTGTGTGTGTGTGTGTGTGTGTGTGTGTGTGTGTGTGTGTGTGTCTGTCTGTCTGTCTGTCTGTCTGTCTGTCAAGAATCATTTATTTCTTACAATCACACTATCATACATCACAGCAGAAACTACTCGACTAAAGCTAAATGCTTTATAGTGTTCATAGGTAAGTGTATACATATTTTCTGAGGCAAAAGAGACAACTAAAAGTACACTAATGATAAAAGAATTGAGTGCTGAGTGACTCGGGAATCTGACACCCACCACACAACACATTCAATTTCTTCTGAATGACCCGTGCGTTGCACTTTTGCAGCTGCACTGAAAAGCGTTTACGCCAGAAGTCCACAAATTCCGGTGCGTTTGGCTGACCAACTTCGTCTGATGAGAAAGCTGCTAGCTTTCGCAAGAAGTTCCTGGCCTCTTCTCCCCATGCACCGAAATGTTCGAATACCAAGGGGATAGCTTTGAGAACTGAAGTCCTAGGGAGCTTTTGTTGGCTGTATTTTGCCGCCTTCCTATTCTCACGTTGTTTAGCAGCGACGCCTGTTCTATCAGCAGAGCTTGGAAATGCATCCGCACTCCAAGGGTGGGCTAGAGAGATGTCCAGGTCGAGGTTGGAAGCTGATTCAGAATCGAACATGACAATGTCAGGCCAGCAATCTGAAGTGACATATCTGTTCCTTGGCTCCCGTCGATGGTGGATTTGGAGGCTCCTAAGGCACTCAGACCACACCCCAGCAATTGATTCGTGAGACCAAATAGGGCCTCCACCGGTCTTGCATGTGAGTAGGTGGTATCCGCTGTCATCCAGTGGTGCACTGCAGTTGCATGCCTCTGACCAATGTGACAGAGAGATGGGCAATCCAAGCCTCACAAGCGACGCCAAGCGAAAATCGCAGGGTTTGAATGCGAAACCTTGTGATGCAGGGATTGCATTTAGCCATGCTCCAGCTCCTTTTCCCTGTAGGGAATATAACCTAGAGGCATCTCTAGCCGTAGCAGAGTTATTTAATGAAAGTTGTAGTTGGTCTGCAAAGAACTGATTTGAAAGTCTGCTTTGAAGTTTCTTAGGATTTGCCAGATAGTCAGACAGAAGCTTGTCAGGAGGTATGGACTTGGCAAGAGCATCACCAACTGAACCAAATTGATGGTCAACCACGTTGTCAACCATGGGTATTACAGCAGGAAAACGAAGTGGGAGCTCAGCAAGTGAGTGTATCCATGAAGCCACGTAACCGAGTTTGAAGGTGGACGACAGGGATGACATACCAAATCCACCCAGACGTACTGGCAGTGATATTTGCTCCCATGGAAGAACCAACTCGGGGAAGCCTAGTACTTGTGAAAATGTTGCGCGCGTCATAGAGTCGTGGATAGAAGCAGCTTTCCTAATATTATTCGGATGTACAGTCCGGGCCAGATGGTCTAGCTTCGGCACGTGACAATGACGAAGGAGCAGGAGAGCACTTTGAGGGTCATTTAATTTTGGAAGATAGTCACACAAAGAAGACCCTGACTGAGCTATCTGAGAGCAAGAAGACTCAACAAAAGCAGTAGAACCGATGGGAGTTCCGAGGAACATTGAGCCCTCAGATGTTACTTGAACGTAAGTATTAGGGGTATTGATGGTACCTGAAGGACTGAAGATCTCGCATTTGGAGTCTGAGACGGATAAACTGCCAGAAAGGAACATATCCTTTAGATTCTGGAAAGCTTCCAAGGTTTTGTCCGGATGACCCAATAGAAACACGTCGTCAAGGTAAGCTAGGACATGAATTTCTTGAAATCTTTCCTGGAGATCCCTCAGAATTGGATGAATTGCTGTGGCAAACAAGGCTGGACCAAGAGGGTCGCCTTGGTGGATGCCTTCTTCCGATGATATAGCGACTGCTGTACCACCCTCCATGAAGACTAGTGAGTTGAATCCACCATACATCTGTGATGCGTAATTGTATAGCTCAGGGAAGGACTGGCGTAGCTCGTTGAGCAGGTGATGTCTATTGATAGAGTTGAATGCATTCTTTACATCGGACTTCAGCACAATCCAATCAGGGTTGTGTTCCAGCATCAGCTCAATATGGTGAATAATTAACTCTGAACCATTCTCTGTGGAAACTCCATGCTGGATAGGGCAGAAGAAGCTGGCAAAACTGTTTTTCATTTGCACACAGATGGCTCTCGAGGTTACTCGGCGAATGCATTCTCCGATAGCAATGGGTCTGACATCGCCATTTGGCTTAGGGATAGCAATTAACCGGGAAGAAGACAACAGCTTGGTAGCTATTTCAGGAAGTATCCCATGAGCGATGGCAGTGCAGGCAGAGAAGAGGCAATCAGCAGTGAAATCATTTTCAATTAGCACTTTCAAATGCTCAAAGCGCCAACCTGACGGGCCTGTTCCAGATCCTCGCGGTGATCGTCTGATAACATCAAAGAGAATAGATCTAGTTAAATTGATGGACTCGTGGTGAGGTGTAGCCTCCCTTATTATTGTTGTTGACCTCCTTGGATGTCTGTCTGTCTGTCTGTCTGTCTGTCTGTTTGCTTGTCTGTCTGTCTGTCTCTGTGTGTGCTTGCGTGCGTGCGTGCTTTCAAATGCACATGTGTCATATTCTGTTAGTTGTGCTGTTTTTTCTCCATTACTATGTTAGTCAGCTGTTGAAATGCATGTCAGCTATTGTGTTGTCAATGAGCCTTCGTGAGCTTACAATACAGTCAAACAGTTTCAAAAGTACAGTAGAACCCCGCCTTGTGATCACTTTCCTTCGGTCCGAACTTTTTGAGGATCGCTGTAATACATTGTGTTCTCGGAAATACGACCACCTTGGAATTCAGAATTCTGACCAACGTTTATGGTTCTTGGGACCATGCTTATCCCTCTAAACATGCACACCTCATCGGTATTCCTGGATAAAGCGTCAGAAGATGGCAACGTTAAGCTCTGTAAAATCCGCGAAGAAGAGGAAAGAACTGTCACTGCAAGAGAAATGAAGACTAGTTGATGAGAGTGACAGAAAAAGTCAGCAGCAAATCGCTACAAAGTTTGGCATCGGAAAGACGTGACGAAAGGAAAGATATAGACCTGGTTTTGCACGCGATGTACGTCTCGTGACTTCTATATACACAGTGGAACCCCGCCTTACTCCAGTCATTCCTGGTGTTATGGACATTGCATCATAGACGCTTGTTAATTAGTTAATGATGTACTTCATGAATCATGTTGCAAACTGACGTATGTTACAAGTAGTATCCGGTGTGTTACAAATAGTATCCGGGTTCTAGTGATGTGGGTGTGGTCTATGCACCCAAGGAGATTGAGAACAAAGACCAACTCAGAACTAGGACCAACAAACCTAGCCCTGGAGGTGGTCGTAATTCCGGGTTCTACTGTGTAGTGAATCAGTATTGTCTAAAACGACATTCATTTGATTCAGGAGATGTCATGCATGCTGTTGTTTCTCTGGCTGGTGATCAGTGCATGGAGTGATGTTGGACTCGAGTTGGAATACGAAATGTCTCAAATCAACTTTATCACATCATCAATGTCTCTACCCTCCAGCAAGCTACATGCCATTCTAAGAACAAAAGCTGTTGCTGTTGAATGTTGTTGGTATCATCTTGTCTGCTTGCCAGGGTATTCCCTTGCCAATCCGTGCTGCTGCAATAAGAGATGAGGTGGTTAGACGTCGTGAGAGACTGAAAACTCAGAATGGCGGACAATAGAATAATTGATTTTGTCACTTTGTAGTTTGCTTGGCTGATCATATTATGTGGTTTATTGTTAATCAAGTGATGTGCTATCTTTTGGAAGGAGGCACATCTTTTCTGTTTGTAATGCTGCATACTTTCATATGTTAAAGAGAATTATTTCAATAGAATAGATTATGTTAATAGGATTTATTGTGTTTTAGTAGGATCACTGCTAAGCGCGCGCGCACACACCCACCCACACACACACACACACACACACACACACACACACACACACACACCACACACACACACACCACACACACACACACACACACACACACACACACACACACACACACACACACACACGACACACACACACACACACACACACACACGACACACACACACACACACACACACACACACACACACACACACACCTCCACCACCACCACCACCACCACCACCACCATACAGGACTATACTATATGAGAAAACGATGGTTTGTAGACTGAGCTGTGAATGATGCCCAACTTTCTCACTTGAATCCACCTGATATATATATATTATGCCACACCTTTAGCCATGAACCAGAACGGTATAGTGAACAGAGGAAAGGAAGAGGACCTTCTGCTTTGGATGTAGCGGTTTACACTATTCTACTTTGTCTTCTCAGCGATACTTATACATGCACTTAATTGTACGCTGAAATCTGAAATCTTAAGAGTAACGTATTGCTGTTAGAAAAAGAAGACAGTATGACCTTCAACTACTCATGGCAAGAAAGAAGCAAGAAGTCACGGAAAATTGCTCTAAAGAGAGCAGGGTTTACAGACACCATTGGAAGAGTATACCTAAACACGAAATGAGAAGGTGCAAAAATTTGTGCCAGAGAACTGGAAGATACGTTGTTGAATTAGGAGGTCAACATGATATGTGTATACAAAAACTTCTCAAAATCTTCCCTGGAGAACAAAAACCAAGGCCAATATTTGCAAATAGTCAGTCTCTGCGCATGCAAGTTGAGTGATGGGAAGAATCAAGAAATCAGCTGGACATTTGTTGATCTACAAAAACTAGCAAACTAGAAATCACGTACAAGCAAGCATACGTGTTGTCTATATTGGACGTATTCAGTCGTAACGTCATTTTAACGATTACAACCTCTTTCTGACATGTCAGCAAAGGTTGTAGCTCAACATCTTAGTTCAGTGTGTATATTTTTGGTCCACCATGATTGCTACAATGCGATCAAGGCACAAAGGTTACGGCACGTGAGACTATAAAGAAGTTATGAAAGCTTTCAATTGTCGGATGATAGACGGATTGCCTTAGCATCCTCGGTCCCAAGGAAAGGTAGAGAGTAGACAATATGTAGTGCTGCATGCAAAACTTAACTCTAACCCTAACCTTATAATATATATATATATATATATATATATATATATATATATATATATATATATATATTTGGCCTCGCTATAGCTTCGCATGAATTTGTGATTGCAGTCAAACTCTTGCTGGGAATTCCTATCTTTCCAGATTTTCCCAAGACTATACGTTGTGTGTGGACATACAATTGATTCATTTGGAGATCATCTCCTTGGGTGTGGTCACGGTTCTCTACCATCCAGACGTCGTAATGCTCTTCGAGACATCATCTATTACACGTTACTTGTTGATGATGCTGGTTCACGTCTTGAGGAGCGTTGCGGTAGCACTTCTTTCAATCGTCCTGGGGATGTCTATCATCCCAATTTACAAACCGCAAGCCTGCTTATTTTGATGTTTCCATTTGGAATACCATGCATCCTTCGTACATTATACCATCTTCAACTCTGGCTGGAGCTGCTGCAGTTGCTGGAGAGGAAGGAAAAGATGCTCATCACCATGCAGGCGGATGTTTCTACCCTTTGATAGTTGAAACGTTTGGTTTTTAGACACCTGCTAGTTTAGCTACACTAAGAATAATTGCCTCAAAAACTAGACTTTCATTTAGTCAAGCGTTTAGTAATTTGTTAGAACAATTATCTGTTCGTCTTCGGCAATGTAATGCTAGAATATTAAATTAAATTATATATATATATATATGTTGATAATAGTTTGTAATTGGATGAACGGTCTAACATACGCACAACTTACTGTATACAACAACAGCCCATGCACACAGTTCACTTGGTATACTTTGTCTAGGGAAATGTCACGAAGAAATAGAAGTTATAGGTCTCCTTGTTCAGGTATGACAAGTCCATTTCAGAGTCAGGAAACAAGTCAGAAGCGGACAACGGCAGCGACTGTGAGGTGATCACGCACGTATTCTGCTTTGTTATTTATAAAAAAATTCATGTATTAATTAACATTTTAGATGCTAGCTATTGTTAGCGATGACATCCACAGCGCCGATTAGCCTCGTATACCAGACCCTTTCGCGCCGTCGTGCCGGTTCCGAGAGCGAGCTGAATCTATTCGAACGTGTTATAAAGAAAACAATTAAGCCTACGATTCGCCGACAAGAAGACAAGCCGTACGTTTAATACGCAACATCTCGTCCTCCTACATACTGCGTGATGCAGTCCTAGCTACAGTCCGTTTATATCTAGGAGTATCAGCCGAAAAAAATGGAAAAACTACACCGGTTGCCCCGGTTATTGCCAAGGGGAAAGTTATAGAAACCGACTTTCAGAGGAATCAGTACTTAGTGCGCACGTACGTAATCGCGAGCAAAGAGCTAAATGGTTTGCAGTCTCTGAGATCACAATTACAATCGCCCAAAAAATCGTTAAAGTAAGGACATGGCACCTTCTGTACATGTACGCCTGCTTTTATTGTAACTTGTATGGATGTTGAGAAACGACTGCATTTAGCTAATTAGCGTAGATGTCAAGAAATCCCGACGTTCCAACGACTCACTACACTGTAAAACGTATCTAGACATTGAGGCATTGCAGTAAATAGAATCTAAGATTACATCTATATTGTAATGTAGTAATAGAATAGTTTTACGTCTTAGCGCACGTTAGCATACCAGTGGTTATGTAGCACGTCGCTTACTTATAATACATCAGTCTTTTTACCTGCTATCGCCGTGTGTACTACATTTGGTGTCAGAAGTGGGATTTTAGAATGCAGCGTGATGCGCCTCAAGTTTTTAATGGAACTGGAAATTTACTTTCCTTTCTGGACCGTATTTCTGTCTGGACAACACTTAAGGGTTTTGAGAGTGAGAAGAAGGCACTCGCCCTGGCGTCCCGATTAGAAGGGGCGGCCTTTGAGAACTATCAACGTCTATATTTTCTCAGGCATATATGCACTAGGCGACAGCGAAATTGCACAGGCAGCCCAATTCTCTCTTTATAAACATGAACAACAGGCAAAGCGACAGCTCCCATTCTCTATAGCTTGGCTCATTGAAGACAGGGGTCTTGTTGTGAGAAAAAGAGGTCAAATGAGACGGAAACCGCTTCTTTAAAGTATTAGGTGATCAACTTAGTTGTTTTGGTGTGAACATGTCTAACAAAGGATTAGAAAGACGATTGTTCGGTACCTGAAAGAAAATCCTTTTATGATATTCTATAGGTAGCAAATTTGGCATGCTATCATACAGTAATTTAAGATTGTTTTGCACCATTAGTGTACATTGTGGTGTGTGTGTGTGTGTGTGTGTGTGTGTGTGTGTGTGTGTGTGTGTGTGTGTGTGTGTGTGTGTGTGTGTGTGTGTGTGTGTGTGTGTGTGTGTGTGTGTTGCCAGACGCAAGTATTATTAACTAAAGGTGCGCATGCGCTAGGGTTACAGTACTACCGCTGTAGAAGGACGAATGAACCAACGGCCGGCCAATTGGAATGCAGCACATGTGTATACTCATTGTTATTACTGGTGTTAATGAACAAGCACTAAAGTGCTAAACCCTCGGTTGCTACGACTGATTTTGGCTGGCAACAACACGGACAGCTACTTCACACGCAAGAAAGACAACGCGCGACCAGACTGCCAGATGTACAGTGCGCTAACATGAAGAGGGGGTTGGGGGGGCTGGACACATTGCCGGGCACGTGGGATTGTCGACATTCGCTATATATAGCTATTCCATGCCTCTTGACAGCATGCAAAGACATCATCACATCGCCTGGCACGCGATAAGCGCATGCGCTGCATTCCAATTGGCCGTTCGTCCGTCTACTGAAACGCTACTGTAGCCTTCGCGAACGCGCGCCTCGGGTCAATGACACCTTATAATACACTATGTGGAATCATGCACGTTTGCCTCGCGCAGTAGGACGCATTTAAGTGTCGTTTTTCCTGCGGTCATATATTTCTGCCATGCAGCTGCGCTATACATCTAATTTCTAGACTAACCTAACTCTAATACGCGAAATCTGAAGAATCCCCACACTTAGAATCTTGCAATTTCCGTCTTTTCTCGTCCAACCTAAATAGCACAGACAGGAGAGTTACTCTAGTGACAATAGAAGAATCAGGATACGACATATAAGCTAAATCGATTCGTTTAGTTAAGTGCCAAAAATATATCTAAATATATAATTATTACAGTGATTGAGACAGATGTGAAACTGCAATATTGCGGATTAAAAGCAAGATCTATTTCTGCAAACCCGAGTTTGCCAGCAGACTTCTATTCAGCAGGACAGGCTTTTAAATTTGACAGAAGATTCTATGCAACAACAGTTTGTCAATAGGGCCCCCGGTCATTATTAGGTGTCCGGGGGGGGGCTGACAAAGTTGCTATAGGGGTCATAAGTTTGAAATTCAGTGATTTGTAGGGGCCATAAGCATTTGGCTTATCTTCTGTTGGGGTCATAATTTTCCAGGATTTTTATCTGTATCTAGACTATAGAATTGTATGCAAGAACAGTATCTTTATTTCTAAGGGATTTGCACACTTGCATCACTGAAAGCGGGAGTTCTTGTTTTACTTATTTTGTCAGCGGGTTGCATGGAAATGACCACTCTTAGAAATCTTACCTAGCCCACACTTGAATTTAACCCTGAAACAGACTGCCTTTTATTGTACATACATATATGAGTATATATACTGCATCTATATGCACATCTATGGGGGTCATCTAAAGTTAACCGACAGACAGTAGGACCAGAAGTTTTTAGCAGGCATATTTTGCAGGGGTCACATATCAAACTATGTGGACCTCGGCAAATTTTCCCAGCCTCCCGGTCACTCAATAACGACCGGCCCCTTACCAGTCACTTTGTACTCCACGTACACACACACAAACACACACACACACACACACACACACACACACACACAAACACACACACACACACACACACACACACACACACACACACAAACACACACACACACACACACACACACACACACACACCACACACACACCACACCTAATTTCACAATGAATTCAAAATCTGACTGGCACCAAATATTGTACAGAACGATGTTCAGTATTACACAACATGCAGCTACAACAGCAACAGTAAGATACCGCAAAACTAACCCTGACCACTATGCTTTCATCTACTGAATGCGCATTCAAAGCTGTGATATTATAGAACTGCATGGCTTTCGTGCCCCCCCAACAGCATGCAGCCAGCTTGAACATAACGGTACCGGTTCCTTTTGGCTGTGCTGTCTGTTGGCATTGGAAACTAGGGCAATGGAACAAGAAGGAGGAGAGCAGAAAAGCGTGACCAACACGTGCAAATTGTACACGTGGATGATTGGCCGGATGAAACTACGCATGCCATTTACAACCCTCGGCCGGTATTCAGAAATGGCTACTGTACATGTGCCAGAGACGACATTGAGGTTTTTATTTGAGAACGCGGCTTCTATACAAATACAAAGTTGGCTTTTGTATGGGGATTTAATTATCTCAGTTTTTGGACACAATACAGCACTACTGCACATCAGGTAACACATATGATCGTACAGTATTGTAGATAGATAAATACACACATGTAATTAGACAGATGTATACACAATGACGCTAAAGATAAACAGTGATACCATATGATATCAGGCCATACTGTAGCACATCAAGCATATAGCATAGCATACCACACCATTGTATACACCTTACTATACCATATCATACCATACAGTACACACACGGTATCATACCATACCATACTATCCCATACAAAATGATACCATACAATACCATGCCATACTTATCTACCATACCATACCATTATGCATACCTCCAACATGAACCACACCACCACACCACACCACACCACACAACACCACACCTAACCACACCACACCACACCACACCACACCACATCAAACACCACACTACACCACACCACATCAAACACCACACTACACCACACCACACAACACACCACACACCACACCAACTCTACACCTCACCAGACCACACCAAACCACACCAGACCACACAGCACACCACACCAAAATACACCACACCACACACAACCACACACAACCACTCACCAAGCGACACCACACCACACCACACCATACCAAGCGCGACACCCCACCACACACCACACCACAAGCAATCATACCAAACTACATCACACCATACCACACCACAGCACACCACACATCACCACACCACACCACACCACACACATTACACCTCACCAACAGACTACACTACACCTCACCAGACAAGACCAGACCACACCACCACACTACACTACACCTTACCAGACCACACCACTCCTAACCACATCACACTACACACCAAAACCACCCCACACACCAAAACCACCGCACACACCACACCACACCATACACTACACCTCACAAGACCAGACCAGACCAGATCACACCACCTGTAACTACACAACACCACACCTCACACCACACACCACACAAAACCACACACCACACCATACCACCAACCACACTACACCACAGCACAGCAGAGCACATCACACCACGCACAACCACACACCACACCAGAGCACACCACACCACAACACACACAACCATGCACCATTCCACACTACGCACCACATTACACCATACCACAGCAGAGCACACCACGCCACATCACACCACACCACCACACGCAACCACATCACACTACACGCAACCACATCACACTACACAACTCACCACATTACACCATGCCACAGCAGAGCATACCACACCACACCACCACACACCACATCACACCACCATGCCACACCACCACATACACCACCACGCCACACCACCACACCACCACACCACCGACACTACACATCACCTCACCAGACCACGCCACGCCACACCACGCCACATCACATCACACCAGACAACACCACACCACACCAGACAACACCACACACCACATGCTACACCACACCACACCACTCCACTCACCACACCACAACACTCACCACACCACACCACTCACCACACCACACCACTCACCACACCACCACATCACACACCACCACATCACACCACACCACACCACACCACACCACATGCCACACACCACCACAATATGTACACTACACTCTACCAGACCAGACCAGACCAGACCAGACCAGACCAGACCAGACCACGCCATGCCACGCCACAACACAGCACACCACCCACACCACACCAAGTGCACACTACACCACACCCTAGAATACAATAGCATACAGACCCTAGGCTAGCATACAGTAGCATAGTAGAGCATCTCTTATATCACAACGTCCAGTAACCACTACTATATTCTGAGACTCACAGTAGTAGAATGATCAATAAAAACTAATTAAAAGCACACAAAAATTATGGAGATCAGTTTGCAAGAATACTGTGTATTCTTGCAACACACAGACACACAGACACACAGACACAGACACAGACACACACACACACAGACACACACACACACACACACACACACACACACACACACACACACACGAACAAATGTTAAGCCCTCCATGTCTTTTGACGTCGACCTTGAGGTTAGTTGCGGAGATAGCTCCCCTGCCACTAGAGACAGGGCCTCCATACGCTACGTGGAGTCTTGGGGCCAGCGCTACAATCCACCTGGAGCTTGGCCAGAGTCATCCCGGGGCACTGACAATAGCGCAGCTCTGGGACTGGACACCAAGGCCCACACGTACCTGTCTGCTGCATGATGTTGCTGCAAAGCCAGCGGTCTTGTTCACCCCAGTCAATGACCGACCAGGTACTCATTTATACTCCTGAGTCGAGAGAAGAAAGTGTGGGTCAGTTTCTTGCTCTAGGAAACTGCGACAGTGTCGCCTCCACCAGGATCGAACCTTCAACCCTCATCACGGAATACAAGATCCCGGATGTCATCACCAACGCTTTACCATCTGCTCCACCGTGCCACACAAACACACACACACACACACACACACACACACACACACACACACACACACACAATAAATAGATCTGATTCCAGTACTAAAATTTGACGTCAAGTGTAAAATCAAATACTAGAAAATAAACTATGCATTCGGACCAGTATAAACAATGTGGCAACATCAGTGTATACTATTACATGTATAGTATCACATGTATAGCATTACATGTATAGCATCACATGTATAGCATCACATGTATAGCATCACATGTATAGCATCACATGTCTAGCATCACATGTCTAGCATTACATGTACAGCATTACATGTATAGCATTACATGTATAGCATTACATCACAAGTTCACCTTCAGTCCTCTGAATGTCTCCTCCAGTCAGTTTCTGTCACAATAGCCACCACACCAACCATCGACAGACCAACAAAAAGCCCTATGAGATTCAAGACGATTCCCTCCGGTCTCTTGTCCTCATAAGCATACTCGATATGACAAGTACCATTTGCAAACCTCACTTTACAGTTGTGTCTAACATACAAGATTCTATTTTTAAAAATTACCTCAGGAAAATACTCATATATATTCTCACTTTCCTAGACCGAATCCAGCTTTCTCTTGCAGTCCAGACAGAACAGTTAGCGCAGCAAGAATGTAGATCATAAATCCAAGTTTATGATGCCATAGCTTTGCAATTTCACGTTGACCATGTGTAATACATGGAAATGGCAGCAAGAAAATCATCAAGCCAGCCAAGAGCTGAAAGCAAGAAGACAGTTGAAATGGCAAACTTTAGTTGCCAGTACACTTGTACGGCACATCACCAGCATACACAAACGTATTTCAGCTACTGTGAATAATGAATGAAGAGTAAGACGGTATTTCTTCCATTAGACGTCGCAGGGGTTTATTTTTAGGTAACGTTACAACGATGGCGTTTAAATGAGGGCGGCGTTTATTAGTTAAAGGTCTCTGTCCGTGCTCTAAGTGTGTACCTGTAAACGCTGTAGGCTTGACACCTGTTCAAGAGAACAAGATTTACCATACTGGGACGTCATGTGGTGAAACAGAATGCGGTAATCTAGAAACGCTTGCCTCACGTATGCCTCCCAAGATGTCCTATGATTTTTCCGTCAAACTTAGATCAACAAATCTTGCTGGTTGCACGGGAATTCATTGAAATGCGGCGTTTATTCGAACGCGGTGTTTATATATTGTCTTTACTCTCGGCTGGGGCGTTTAAGGGGCCTTTAAATGAGACGGCGTTTATTCAAGGGCGGCGTTTAATCAAAGAAATATGGTATTGTCATAGGTTTGGTCTATTTGTTAGTAAAGCTTATTGATTAAACATACAAATTGTGCATGGAAGCTGTACTAGGTCAACTGTGGTAGACTGGTGCCCAGTCCTCCTCCGCACTAGGTTGCTACACCATGTGCGCTAGCTGTCACGTGTGTATAGGTCCATGTGGTTGGCCTTAGGGCGTGGTGCAGCAACCTAGCGTGGAGGAAGACTGGGCACCAGCTAGCCTACAACTGTGGTGTGAGTCATGACAACACGTCATGCTTTGTGGACTGAATTCAATACAGCATTATATACTTACAACAAAATGCTTCCATATATGTTAACCAGTCTGACCGGATCCCTATATTGTGTCATATACTTTTAATTTGTGAGCAATTGTGACACATTTATTGATTGATAACTACACTAACATTACATGCACTTTAGCACATTCACAATGTTAACTAAATCAGGAATTAATAGTAAATTTAGAGTCATAAAATACAGGCGATCAACTTCATCAACACAGACAGTTTAGAGAATATGTAATTGAAAGACACCGTTTAGAGCTTTCTGTTCCTGTAATGTGTAGTACACATTATCATAAAGGGATCCTGTCCGAAGAAACAAGTCCAATTGCAAATGTCTACACATATATCAGAGGTTTCCCTATAGGCGCGAGGCGCGGCGCTGCGCTGTGGTGATGGCGCTGTGGTGATGGCGCTGTGGTGATGGCGCTGTGGTGATGGCGCTGTGGTGATGGCGCTGTGGTGATGGCGCTGTGGTGATGGCGCTATGGTGATGACTGTATCTCAAATGATGTGATGACTGTATCTCAAAAGATGGTTGATAAGGAATGCCAAAAGTTACTTGACGGCACAGCCCGTAATTTATCTGCCCAAAGCGTAATTACTTGACAGCTGAGCAGCATCCAATTATCTGCAGGGTTACAAGTCTGTCACGCGTTGGCCTGACATTAGTCCCAGCTCACCACACCCACAGCTTTGTACTGACATTTCTTCAACGCGACCTTGTACACATAATCCTGTAGATAACTAGGGCCCTGTTTCCACTAGCTGCACCTTAAACTAGTTTAGCTTAAATGAGTTTAAAACTAAACCAGTTCAAGAAAGCGACTGTTTCCATTAGGAACTTGCACATCCGGGATGTGCTAAACAAACCGTCTAAGAACGCATTAATTTGAAGTATTGGGCTGGTCTGTCACCGAGTCAGGGCAACTGTTGGTTGTTACTGATTCAGCATCTGCTAGTAGGAATTTGCATGAGGATGACCAAGGACACCGTCTTCTCTCTCTCTCCGTAGCTGCTGATTTCTTTCCCCTAGCTAAAGACCCTTACATCTTCTAGGGCAATCCTATCCCGACAAAATAGTCAATATCATCAAAACAGCGTTGTCAGAAGCCATCTAAACAAGCGCGCTACCGTCACGTGACAGTTAAACCTAAACCACTTTGCTAAACCTACTTCGAAGTAGGTTTAAGAAATAGGTTTAGGTTTAACACATAACTGGTTTAGTGCAGGTGGAAACAGGTCAATTCTTAAACCAGTTTAGCTTAAACCACTTGTTAAACCGGTTTAGGCACTAGTGGAAATGCGTCCTAGGTGCTTGTCTGCCGTCAAGTAGATTTGGGCAGATAATTACCTGTTGTGTAGTCAAGTAACTTTTGCTTTCATTGTCAACCCTCATTTGAGGTAACTGTTTACTATGTGAGGTCTTTATTATTCTTGTTTAGTGTACCCTAACAGATCGATTTACAGAGTGTAACCACTCAACTGGAATAACAATACAAAATTTCACAGTATTTACTCACAGGACTACTAGTATGGATAGTAAGCTGTACAAGATCTCTTATCACCTCTGACTACAACAGTACATCCCATGATAAGTTCATACTCTAACAGCATTCCAATCAGTTCAGGTCTTCAAGCAGGTGTGACATGTCTTCCATATCCTACAGTGGCTTTAGGGTGGATACTGTTAGCAAAGATCTGTACCCACCAGACGCTCCTATGAATTTGTTGTGTTGTGCTAAAAGACAGTAATGCATATCACCTTGACCTGGTGACTATCCATGTGGCATGTGTTCCTACCACGCTATCATGACATTTATGTCAGTGGCAACACCAATAAGTCTGACAATCATTAATTAATTAAAGTTACTTCTTCTGTTTAAGATAAGATCTCGGTGGCTAATTAATATTAATAAAATGTCGCGCTGTTATTAATTCCTGGGGAAACCCCTAATATATGTAGTAGGAAGCATACATTGGAGACGAAATTGGGTTATGCCCCCAATAATTTTCCTGCCTCACTATGTTATTCCCAAATGCAATACACCATAAAAGCTATAATTTAGACGCCTCAAAAAATACTAAAGGAATCTCAGTAATAGACTGATAGAATATTTTGCTCTCACAAGCCGCTATACATATGTATACAGTTACAAGTGTGCCTAACTAAATTGACATACTGTGGTAGGATGCATCAAACATTGTTCATGCAGTTTTGTGATAGCACTGCGATTCATTGATAATATATAATGGCACAGCGGTAGCACAGCACAAACAGTATCTGATGGTATTCAGCTCTGTACAGACTAGAAGTACTCTAGATTATGCTAGGGTGATAGCAGAATATCAATCAATCAAACAATCAATTGATCAGTCAATCGCTCAATCAATCGATCAATCAATCAATCAATCAATCAATCAATCAATCAATATCTGGCTTTTACACGTTGTCGAGGCCATGCACGTACCACTACTTCATGGCACAATCAGTACGTTTCACTATTACCACCATCGCTTTCACTGGCCATCACTGCCCGACAAAGTGAACCAAGCAGGTTCTAATTACACGGTAAATTAAAGCATTATTATGTTGCACAACATTGTAATGTTTGGTCCATGCAACTTTCAAAAATTTTCTACACCAGTCTATGCTATACAATTTAATGTACTTTACCTTGCAAAAGATATAACAATGCAAACACACAAGGACAGAGACTTGAGTCTAAAATGAAAGTGGTGTGGTACGTACTGCTGTATGTGTGTTAGGCACTGCTGTATGTGTGTTAGGTATTGCTGTATGTGTGGTAGGACTAAGGTACTGCTGTATGTATGGTAGGACTGATGTGTGTGGCAGGTACACGTACTGCTGTATGTGTGGTAGGTACTGCTGTAGATGTATGGTAGCATTCTAGCAAGGTTTTTTGCTAACCGTCAATATGACGTCATTAAATATAATGACGTCAATTAATGACATCATCAAATGTTGGACGTTGACATATTTGGTAATGACATCATAAAATTGCTTTATCTGTTCCCTACTTGTATTAGAGTCAGATGTATGTATATTAGTAGTAGTAGATATCCTACGTATAGATGAGGCAAAATCAAATGTGATAGACATAAACCACAATTTTAAATAGGGCGGTTAGCTAACTGTAACAAAATGTAAAGTCTTAAAGTTACTGCATGATTGGTAGACTATTCAATATAATTGTCACTCAGATCTTGTTAAAAAGCTCATTAAACATAGACAGACAGACAGACAGATCATACAGTAGATTATTACAATGACAAGTAGACTTAAAACTGGAATATTATGAGCTGACCTAAAAGAGTAAGGGTGTACAAAACATGAATTGAAGATAAACAGCAATTAGTAGAACACCTGCTGTAACCACAGTCTCATTAGCACTTCTTTGTGTGAAAGATCAACAGGAATTCACCTCAAACACCAACAAAGAGACAATGCACTCTCCAGATGCTTGACATTAGAATATGTATTGTTCTGTAGCAACTTTGGGACCATCAAGACCACTAACATCTTTAGCTAGATCAGTGATCCCACCCTATAAGCATGCTAAGGGTTTCCAATTTTCTTCCCAACGGTCAATAATTGCTGTTTTCCCCTCTCCAAACATCCCTTCCTTGCCCCAACCATCAAAATGACGGTACTGACGGTACTGGCGAGAACACTGTATGGTACGTACTGCTGTATGTATGGTAGGTACTGCTGTATGTATGGTACATACTGCTGTATGTGTGGTACACGTACTGCTGTATGTATAGTAGCTAGGTACAGTACTGCTGTATGTATGGTAGGTACTGCTGTATGTGTGGTAGGTACTGTTGTATGTATGGTAGGCACTGCTGTAGGTATGGTAGGTACTGCTGTATGTGTGGTAAGTACTGTATGCTGTATGTGTGGTAGGTAGACTACTGCTGTCTGTAAAGTAGATACTGCTGTATGTATGATAGGTGCTACTGTATGTATGGTAGGTACTGCTGTATGTATGGTAGGTACTGCTGTATGTGTGATAAGTACTGTATGCTGTATGCATTGTAGGTATAATACTGCTGTCTGTACGGTAGGTACTGCTGTATGTATGATAGGTGCTGCTGCTGTATGTACAGTAGGTACTGCTGTATGTGTAGTAGGTACTGTATGCTGTATGTATGGTAGGTAGACTACTGTTGTCTGTACGGTAGGTGCTGCTGTATGTACTAAATGCACGATCAATTCTAAACAACACCATGCATGCAGTCCACACATAATTATTGAAGATTAACTAAACTACACATCACAAACAACATCACCTGACATCCAAACAAAATGACCGTCGTCAGTCCCATCCAGCTGTGTAGTGAGTATAGATTCGCAATGTTGTTGTCGTTGTGGAGTGTGAAGACAGCTAAAAGACCGACTACAGTACACACCACGACACTCAGCATAATCGCTGCATGAATAAGCTTCACAACCATCTTCGGCAGTTTACGCAACACACGATAAACCAAAGCACCTGACAAGCAATGCATGTTAATTTATCAGTTGTAAATAAAATTATTGCGTACGAGTATGTAGCACTGCCAATGGATACAAAGCAACTGGTAAACTTGTGTCTAAGTGAACACATGCTCTGTCTATGTACACACACACACACACACACACACACACACACACACACACACACACACACACACACACACACACACACACACACACACACACACACACACACACACACACACACACACACCAGTTAGTTAGTGTTGTAAGCTTCAAGCTCTGAGTCGAAATAAGTGGGTCATGCCAGCAATCTAGTAGGTGTGGCCTTCTCGATTCTATAACATAAGTGTTGACCTCGAGGTTGAACCCCAGTTTAGAAACCATGCGAAAAGAAACCGCGCACAATGTACCTTGATCTAGGGCTCAAGTACAACTGTCTATCACAGCTCAATTAAACGGCTGACAGATGACAATTAGAATCAGTAGTCTACTTGTTACGCTTTCGAACGGTAGACCAACGGTCTAATTACTAGTCCCTTTACGCCCGCAGTATAGGCAAGACTCCTGAACGGGGAAAAGAGCTACGTGAGAGACGCTGCAGGTGTCTGCGGACGCGAGGCTACACTACCCCGTGTACACAGGTGTGGCCGCCCGCTGCTAGGTAGAATGACGTAGCATCCACTACTTCAAGGGTGTCGCTAGCACAGTACACAAACGCAGCGGCGTGCTCCAAACATTCAATGTGAGAGACTAATAATGTAGCCGGCGCTAGGTGACCAAGTGTATCGATGACAGAAAGGTATGAAAGCCGTCAGAAACAACATGCAGACACACCTTGTGAGTAGAGGACGACGAAGCCAAGCACCATGCACAAGGGATGCACGTTGAAAATCGTCAGGTACGTGTTATGAGCCTCCCACGCGAAACCGTCATGAAAATAGATGGTGTAGACGAGCAGCAGAGGCAGAACGATGAGAAAGAGGAATACTTCAACAACAGCCACGGCCGACCAGAAATGGTAGTCTACGTCGGGGCGAGCGGCAGGTTCTTCATCTATGCTCTCGTACTTCATCTCTGCAGTGATAGTGTAGCACGTGTCTGAACGGAGACAGGAAATGACGGTGCGTGCACAGAAGCCAGGCAAGGTAATCACGTGAATACAACAGTATATACATTAATTAAGTTAACTAAGTGAATTAGGTTGTCCGTCTAGTAAAGCAAACAACAAGAGGACTCCAACGAAATAGCGGCGTTCTGATGATAAGTTAGTAGACTACACCTGGTATGTAGACTATTGGAATTTGATATTGGTAGATTATTGCTGCGTCTGAAGATTTCTAGGCGTCAGGCCAAGTAGTAATTACCCTCTCTAGCATTGGAAATGAAAAAGTAGGAGCTATATAAACTTACTGGTGCTGCCTATAGTCGACTAGTAGACTCGGGTCAGTCTCTTTCTCGCCTCTACTGTTCTCCGCATGTACGTTAGGGTACAGAATCGGTAACCGCCTCTTTCCGGTGCAATTTACTTTGAAGATGTGTCTAATGTACAATCTTTGCATACTTCTGACAGGCAGGGTTATATAATACATAAACGACTCCGGCACTGCCATAGATAGAGTCGGGGAAGGGGTGGCCGGGAAGAGGAGGCCGAAGTCTCTCCAAACTTTGTAGGTGTGTCAAGTAGAAGCGTAATGTTTCTCTCAGGTCACCAAACAGTCAGCTTACACATCAACAGTATTTCAGTATTTTGAAGGCTGATAGTATCGAAAAACGTCGTGACATGTGATGGCCACCACATTTTCCAGGCAATAATTGACGTTTGGATCCATGCTGTCCTAGTAAAAAGAAAAATATGGGGTGTGGGTTTGCAATGGGATTGATCATCATCAGTCCTTTCAAACTTGAGGACTATGCTCTACGCCGGTGCCTAGTAGTCGCCGCTTGTATCATGACAAGATGTCTTACAGTTGTCTGTAGTAAGTGAATGCGACGTTCACAACTCCTCCAACCATTACAAAATTTTTAAAATTTTTATTTTTAGTCTAGCGATAGCAGCCATAAGACGGCCCACTGGCTGCTAGTGACGTAAATATCTAGTAGACTTAATTGCACGGGAAAAGGTGGTTCGGTACCAGTCTCTCCTCTTCGTCAGAGCGACGTAGGCGGGGAACGCAGGGGTGGGAGAGGCTCAAGTCTTTAGATCAGGGGTATAGCCTTGTCCCGAGACGGTGTGTAGATTTCAGCTTTTAGATGAGCTTCTTTCCCTACATCCTTTGGTGTGGTACCGCCTTTTCCGATCGGTCTTGATTGTGTTCGTATCTAGGAACAGCTAGTATTAATGTATACTATATAGAGAGAATTTCATAATTGCGGACATCTAGTAGAAAGCTGAACGGCGACAGTAAGAATATAACGTTCAGGTACAGCTAGTAGTCGAGTCTGCGCATGCGCTTACTTCCATTCATCGTTTTCAATTTCTGATAGAAAAGTTAATTAAGCAAGTGACAATACAAAGTATGAAACACGAAAAGCATATTTATAAATGTACTATTGAGTGCATTAGAAAACTTTACAACACAATTATATTTTTCTATAGCCTATGTGCGTACATGCACTAACGTTGAACTTTGACCTGTCGATAAATGCTACTTGCTAAACAATATGCTAGTAAAGAGTTTGTTCAATAGTTACGTTGCTTGTCATTGTTTAGCTGAGACTGATGAGTAAACTTTAGAGGTAACAGGAACAGAAAGACGTGCGTATGTCAGTCTTTAGAAAGAAGGGGATTTGGTAAGTTCACTTTTCAATACGTAGAAACTGTTTTATCAGTTTGCGCATTGCATGCACGAGTATACGATCTACAATTGTTTCTGTTCCCTTTCATCACTTCATCTTATCTAAAAATACGTAATGAACCCCACAATTGAACTACGAAATTGGTCAACTGACACAAATCACGCAGTTCATAATGAAGCAATGCGTCTAATTTCATGATCATTAATACAAAATGATCTCTATCCGCATCAATGCTTACATTTGCACCACCCTTCACGTGTGCTTAAAAGTATCCCGTGGCTCTTACTTGCACTAATGTTTGCGATCTTACGGCTATATTTTGCTCTGGCTCTTGCCTTTATACATCGTCTGACGGACAACCAAGTCGATTCGTATGGCAAAGAAACGTGTAAATCATCTTGGGAAAAGTATGAAGCAAATCGCTGGCATTCATTCTATAGTTGGAGCAGAAACAGTCCCGCAGGTAAACAGTACGCAGCAGCAACTGCAATCGTTGACAAAAAACCGGACGGCACTTCAAGAGAAATGATGTTGATGTATGGAGGTGAGAGCAATCCTCTAGAGAGTACGACGTGGATATACGACTTGCATTCCAACTCGTGGGAGGCTATAGATCAAGACGATGGACCTCCAGCAATAGCAAATCATGCGCTGGTGACTCTTTGTGGAAACCGAGTCCTGACGTTTGGAGGTTTTCCTCTTTCGGATCCCTCGAGAAATCGAAAGTGTAGCAACGAAACGTGGATGTTTGATATGATGCAGAAACGGTGGAGTCTTGTCAATGTCAGTATTCATGCATCTAACAATGACAGCTACGTCACTCCACGATGTCAACACGCGGCTACAGTCGTACACCATGAAAATAGTTCATGCACTTGTAAAGAAGCGATGCTCGTTTACAGCGGATTTGCCAAATACGACCAAACGTGGGGATCAAAGAGTAACGGTCTCGATGATCTTTGGCTGTTAAGCTGCAAGGATGATGATCATCGACAGTACGAGTGGATCAAATTTACAGAAAGACCAAAACCACCGAAACTTCGTCATCCTAAACTAGTTTCTGTTTTCAACAAGACTATGGTCTACCTTTCTGGCACCTCGTTCCAAGGCGTCAAAAACCAAATTTGGGAAATTTGGTCATTCAGCATAAACGACGTCGACGAAGATTGGAGTAGACGTGGCAACATCACGAACAAACGGTCGTCCATACCAGGGAAAGGCGTGTACTTGACAAGCGGTCGGTCACGTCATTTTCTAGTTCTCTGTTGCTCGAAACCACTTCTCGTGTTTGATCTGATACAAGAGCAGTGGTTTCGTCCTAAGCAATATGGTAGCAAAGTAATTCCAAATTTTAAAGAAAAGTCTGTAGCAATTGCAAAAGTAGGGAGTGAAATTCTGGCGTTTGGTATACCATGTCTTGTTCTTGGTGCAAGTGACAACTGGATGTGGCGGCTAAAGATTCTATCTAACGGTTCCTGGCACTTGTCAGAGCAGACGGTCCGCGCAATAAATCCTCTCTATGGTAAAGTATTTACGGTAGCAGGACTAATGACGCACCAGAGCGAGATAATTCTGACTGGTCGCTCTTTGACGGGACTCTACGTCGCCAAATCAAATGTAGCTAATCAGTTGTATCGGTTAGATCTAAATACGAGAAGATGGTCGGTAGAGGTTCAACCAGGACCTAGTTACGCGGTTGCAGCTACAGGAATCGTTCTTGCCGAATCGATTTTAGTTGTGTACGGAGGAGTCAAACCGACACTAAAGCGTTTTGAATCATTAGTAAAATCATTTTTACCGCAGACTGAAACGTGGGGTTATTATAATGACGTAAGGGTGTGGATAAAGTACGCAACGAAAAGCGCACAGCCACCAGGCCGAATATTCCACTCTGCTACGGCTATAAGTTACGACACAATGGTAGTTTATGGTGGACTTGTATTTGAACTCAAGGATGCAATACCAGGGACAAGATGTTTTTACGATCTTTGGATGTTTACTGTTAGTCCGACGAATACTAGCAGTCTTGATTTGTCAGCTCAGGAAAGAGACTCCCACTGGCGTCTAATCAGTTCGTCCGGTTCTAACGCATCATACGGGACATCTGTGGTGGCTATCGACAACATTCTGTACATGTATGGTGGATCAGAAACTATTATGAGATTGGATGAAATGTTTAAGAACAAATCTTCTGTTGTTACTCTATTTGGCAAGTGTTCAGATAATCTATGGACGTACAATTTGTCGTGCAGCAGTGGATGCACGTGGAGAAACGTTCCTTATAGTAACACGAGTCCTGGACGCTTCTGTTTTCCTAAGGCGTTTGTTTTTGGAAAAAACATGATGGTAACAGATGGATGCTTTGGTCACATAGCATTGAAGTTGAATCTTGATACTTATCTCTCACAGTACGAATGTCCTTTCGACGTAGATGCCACTGGTGTGTGGCTATACAACACCGTGGTCAGTGCCTGGTTTCGACTGACAGCTCAAACGATGCATTACAGCGCGGTAATTGCATCTTCGAGTCTTCTATGGAATGACGTGTTAATGTCGTTTGGTGGGCTGCCGCACGAATCCCTCGTTGCCGGACAAATGCCTGGCGACTGGCTAGGGTTTTCCTTCTACAGGACAGCATGTCCGACTGGGACTATGACTACTGATCTAAGCAAACACTTGTGCACTGATTGTCTTCTAGGCTACTATTCTTCTTCGTCTAACTCGACGTGTTCTAAATGTCCTAATAAACTGATGACACCATCTACAGGATCAACGAGTCGAAGCAACTGCAGTCAATGTTCTCCTAATTATTGTCATTACGGAACGTGTACGGTCGCATTGCAGGGACCCGCTCCCTCTTGTACTTGCCATTTTGGATTTACAAAAGACAACGAGGGACTGTGCACTGTACCAGCCTACTATATTGCGGCAATCGGGTTTTTAGTCGGAATATTACTTATCGTGCTTGTCGTTGTTTTGATGGCAAAGTCTAGAAAAGCTAAGAAAGAGCATAATTCCGTGGTGAGAATAAAAGACAGCGAAATAAACCGAAGACAAATGATAGTAACATATCAGAATAATGAGATTGCTCAACTTAACAATACTTGGACTATTAATTCTAGAGAAGTAAAACTACGAAAGAGAATTGACAAAGATTATCCGGGTGTCTACGGTGAGGTATACGAGGCAGAATACAGAGAAATAGTTGTAGCCGTCAAAAAATTACAAAAAGAACATCTACCAATCAACCGCCTTTATCTAGAGTTTGCACGTGAGATAGAAGTGATGAAGACAATCAGACATCCCAATATCGTCTGGTTTCTTGGAGCAGGTCGTCACCACGACGACGATTGTCCTTTCCTTGTGGTAGAGTACATGCCTCGCGGATCACTGACGAAAATATTGAGCAATCAAGAGATCGTCCTAGACGACAACATGAAATTGAGATTTGCTATAGACGCTGCGAAAGGAATGAGGTTCCTGCACAGCCAACGTCCACCTCGAATCCATCGTGATCTAAAAAGTGCTAATCTTTTGGTGAGCACTAGATGGGTCGTAAAAGTGGCAGATTTTGGAACAGCGCGACTAGTACGGGACGAAGGAGTTAACCAAGAGGCTGTGAGGGGAGAAGGATTTCTTGATCTAACAGCTCCTTTACTTCGCCCAGAATATCACTTATCATCTGGTGTTGGAACGCCGTTTTGGTGTGCTCCAGAGATATGGCGAGGATCGGGATATGGAACACCAGCTGATGTTTACAGGTAATATATAACTATAATACCAATACAGAAGTAGATTGACGTACACATCAATTAAGATTGACAGCTTAATTGACAGCTGGATCCATTGAGATTAATGTCAGCCATTCATTCATTCCTTCTAATGTTTGAATTTCGACAATCGTAACGTATTCGAGCGATCACAAATATGCACCGTTTCTGCGACATTCTGCTATAATTCCAGACCTTCCGCGTGGAATGAGACCAAACCAAGTAATAGAATGTGTAAATTCGAGCTTTAAAACTCGGCGCGGGCGGGGATGAGTATCTAATAATTAAATTTATGTGGCCGTTTAAGACAGTCAAGTTTGTAACCAACAATTGTACAATATAAGAAATCTTTGATGTCAATTTAGGGATTTATAAGTGTCAAGTGCTTGCCTTAGCATTGAATCTAAACTTTAAAATTGATATATAGCCAATTATTAAATATTTATGGCAGCAAATCTTAACAGCAATATGCCTTAGAAATTTTCTAATTTTAATAATTTCTTTTTCTAATATTACATAGGTAAAGTTAATAATTATAATGATATTTAAAATTTTAAGCAGACGTTTACATTATTGCTATTGTATAGATACATCCATATATACGTCAGTCTCAATTCACCTTTTTCGTTGTTTAGCTTTGGCATTGTGATGTGGGAAATTTGTTCGCGAAAGATTCCATATTACGATCAAATTTGTGATCACCTGATGACAGCCATTATGAATGGAACGAGACCGACCGTTCCAGAAAATGACCAAAACGACTATATTCAATTGATGAAAGCTTGTTGGTCAGGCAACGTAAACTGCAGACCGACATTCAAGGACATCGTACTCAATCTAGAAGAAATGAGTGAGAAAAGCATATCCATCGAAATTCTCCACCATGAAAACTGAGATAACTATGGTGGAACGACGAAACAAAATAATTGATCAAATGTGCAGTGTGTGGCCAGTTTAATTAATTTCTTTGCTAGCGTACAGTATAGATATAGTCATGTTGATTTATATGTACTAATTAACGATCAAGAGTGCACTGAACCTGCGGCAATCGACGGTGTACTTTCTATCAGTTCGATTACCCTCATTGACCGTCCCACTCAAATTGAAGGTTACTGTGAGAACATTCCATCAGGTGAAATTCGAGTTGGTTTCAAAATTGGCCAATGCAGTGATCCCTATACCGAGTCGGATGGTTTTACTGGATGGCAGTCCATATCTCGAATAATGATAACGAAAATATAGCGACTCTTCCATGCAGCTCAGCTGCAACGTTGTTGATGACTTTAACAGTTTCTGTGATCGCATTGCACAGTGTCAAGCTATAGATTAGACATTATTGACGGTATATAGAGAGACAATTTGGCACTTTTTATTCCTATATAATATATATGTATATAATGTATATATATATATTATATATATATATATATATATATATATATATATATATATATATATATATATATATATATATATACATAGCTTCATTTTGCACTGGTGTAGTTTGCTGAAATAGTAACACGTTAATTTAAACTAAACTCTAATTAAAGTGCAGATTTTGTAAGCGTCTAGATAGACTAAAGTCTAATAGTATACGTCTATCTTATATATTAACACTGTTTACGCATTTTCTCTGAAAAGATTATAAAAATTACTTTTATTAACACAACCAGATTTGAATAAATAAGAGTTACAGAAAAATTCTCGTGTGCAACAAAGAAAGCGTAGAAAACTTTAGAAACGACTTATTTCTTCAAATGTCTTTCGTTAGTCGGACTGTCGCTAGAGAGTAAAGCCGCGTCCACACTATAAAAACCAGAATGGATCGCGATCGGATAGCGAGCGTCCAAAACAATGTCCCCGCCTCTTTTCGTTATCACGTGTAACTGATGACTGATGTGTATACGAAGACGTGTGGGTTCTTTGCTTGTGGAAAGCGTTAAATAATTACTTTATACAGCGACGTGAGGTGAGCAAAGATGGTTAGATGTTCCGACTATACACTCGTAGCGTACGTCAAGGTCACTATTTCCAATTGGCTTTAACCGATCGAACTCGCGTAGCCAGCCCCTCCTCTTTTTGATCGGATTTCGATCTGATCGAAATCGGATACAGCGAAACTTTCGTCACACCTATGAGAGCTGTAGTGCTACAAATGCAAACGTTGCTAGGTAACAGGTACATGTTAATTTTTAAAATCAAAACAGTGGAGTAAGAAGACGTCTACGACTCGAGCATAGGTCTATAGCTCAAGGGGTTACCGTGCAGTGCACGGCGTAGACAGAGGGGTGTTAGGGTGCTTGAGCAATTACCTGTCTTCTGTCTTCGTCTTCAGCTAGACAACAGGTGCGTGAAGAATTTGCAAAGGCGCCATTCTTGATGATTGATCGCTAAATGTTCGTGAAGGACACCCATCAGGGGCGTAGCTGGTCAGACGAAAGGGGGTTTCCTCTGGCTGAGACATATAACGTTTTTCGGAACCACAAGGCTCATGAGCTATTATGCCACGAAAAGAAACAATATGATTTGCAAAAGAGAGACCGCTTTGGCGGATTGGAAACCCCGGATGTTGCAATTAGTTCAACACGACGCTTGTCTTGCCTGTGCCTTTGCCTCTTCCGTTACCTGAATGCAAATATATAAGTTTGGAACGAGGCTAGAACAGGAGCCCAATCCACACAGAACGTCCAAAAGTACTGTACTAGCCATTGGGTAGCCCTCTAAATAAGTCATGCACACACGCCCCATTGACACCAGGGGAGGGCAGAGCTGAGAGGGGGAAGAGCTAAGAAGAGGGCAGAGCTGAGAGAAGAAAGAACTGAGAGGGGCAGGGCTGAGAGGGGGCAGGGCTGAGAGGAGGCAGGACTGAGAGGGGGCAGGGCTGAGAGGGGGAAGGGCTGAGAGGGGGCAGGGCTGAGAGGGGAAGAGCTGAGAGAGGGCAGAGATGAAAGGGGGCAGGGTAGAACTGAGAGGGGAAAGGACAGAGCTGGGAGGGGAGGGAAGAGCTGAGAGGGAAGAGCTGAGAGGGGAAGGGCAGAACTGAGAGAGGGCTTGCAACCCAAAACCTCCATCAGGTACGCGCCTGCCGTGGTTCATTATCCCGGCTACGCCACTGCAGTGCGCCTTGAATGCCTTGGGTAATCAGGAATCTTGGGTCAGAGCATTCATCACAGTCTGGTATACCGAGGCTTGGTATGCGCATACTTTGATATCTACGACTGTGTGTCTCAATCAATGGCGTCAGTCAGACGGTCTCCTGTCATTCAAAATACGAAAAGCGGAGACTTTTTGGAGGTGGCCGAGTCCAAGTGTTATCTAGGTGAGGTGTTTCAATCATATAGCTTCTAGTCGTCGTCTACTGCATTGGAGGGTACCGAGGAGGATGAGTTAGAGGCGTATTGAGTTACCATGATTTCTGTTGTGACTCATTACGTAACTACAGACGCGCAAGAGACGCGCGAGCGGTGTTTGTGTTTGTGTGTGTGTGTGTGTGTGTGTGTGTGTGTGTGTGTGTGTGTGTGTGTGTGTGTGTGCGCGCGCGCGTGCGTGCGTGCGTGCGTGCCTGTGTGTTTGTGTGTTTGTGTGTGTGTGTGTGTGTGTGTGTGTGTGTGTGTGTGTGTGTGTGTGTGTGCGTGCGTGCGTGTGTGTATGTGTGTGTGTGTGTGTGTGTGTGTGTGTGTGTGTGTGTGTGTGTGTGTGTGTGTGTGTGTGTGTGTGTGTGTGTGTGTGTGTGTGTGTGTGTGAATAACACATTGATTAATTAGTGGTTTAGATCAGAGAAATAGAACACTAATTTATTTTGAGACATGAATATCAGGACATTGTAACTACACCAGGGATATGGACACTATCACTGTCTCGGTTTGTTTATTGATTGTACTTTCAGTAACTGCAAATAAGAGAAATAATCCAGAATGCAAATCAGAGGTATTTGAACAAGTTATAAACATTGAATTACTAACGGGAAAAACAAATCTACACCGCAAATGCTGAAGGACTGTCTAAGTATTGTGCAGTTTATTGCTGAACTGTTAGTGTTTGGAAACTTTGTTATCTATCATAGTATTATTAGTATTGGTATTTTTTAGTAAAGAGCAATGGTCAGTTTGAGTTGTTGTAGTTTTTGTATTGATGTTGTCTACGTTTCATTGTTTTGAATTTGATGTAATGTACTGTAGGAAGAGATGATGCCGACTCTCCTGTGATGGTTTACTTGTCTAGCTTATCCATGCCAAACATTGCTCACTGTGAACTGAGAGCTGGACTTGGAGTTCTGGTGTTGTTACCGTTGGAGTTTTGTCTAGTGGATTCAAAGAAAGTGTCTATAAATCATCCTGTCGTTTTAACAGTGGGTATAGACTGTTTGACTGCTGTGCAAGGTTACTAGAGTGTATTGATGTGACTTCACTGCATGATGTGTAGGGTCACAATTTCAAGTTGGTAATAACGAGTTCAAGGTTGTTGAGATTCCCAGGTATGTGCTGTTGCTGTTTCTCCTTTACGAACGTATGCAGATATATGCATGTTTACACACACACACACACACACACACACACACACACACACACACACACACACACACACACACACACACACACACACACACACACACACACACACACACACATGGAAAATGGACAAATGTCAAGCCCTCCACGTCATTCGTGAATGACGTCAACCTTAAGGTCAGTTATGGAGATAGCTCCCCCTGCCTCTAGAGACAGGGCCTCCATGCACTACGTGGAGGCTTAGGGCCAGCACTACAATCCACCTGGAGCTTGGCCAGAGTCATCCAGGGGCACTGACTATGGCACAGCTTTAGGACTGGACACCAAGGCCCACAGGTACCCGTCTGCTGCATGATGTTAGGGCCAAGCCAGCGGTCATGTCCACCCCAGTCAATGACCAGGTACTCATTTATACTCCTGAGTCGAGAGAAGCGATTTTGTGTAAGTTTCTTGCTTAAGGATATTATGCCATAGCTCGCCATCACTGTGACTTGAACGGGCAACTCTTCAAGGTCCCGTATGTTTTCATTCTCCTAATGCACTCTCTAACCAACTGAGCTATTGCACACACATGCACGCGTGCACGCACACACACACACACACACACACACACACACACACACACACACACACACACAAACACACACACACACACACACACACACACACACACACACACACACACACACACACACACACACACACACACACACACTGTGGGTACCTTTTGTGATGGCATACTATGTTAAGTCTTATTTCTGTTATGAAGTTTTACAGCTGCTGTAGTTATGCTGCTGTCTGGGATTATTCATCTGCAAATCACTATTTACTGTAATGGTTAACGTTGCCTTGCCATTGTCCTTGTGATGATTTTATTGGTCGTAAGCTTAAGTTGCATTACTCACTTGAGAGAGTTGAACTATTTTTCTGAACCTTTTTTTTTGTAAAGACCTACAGATGCGAACTAGCTACATTTGAAAGCATCTTCTTATCAGAAGGTTTCTTGTTTGTCGAATGTATGGCTGACCCTTTGGCATTGTCAATGGTCATTATTTGTTTAGCAAATTACTGCCCTGGTACGTACAACATTTGTGGTGGTTTGTTCATAGTTAATTAATTACTATTGTATATGTATAGTGTGATTCAGTGCATTATTGATGATTGTTATTAATTTGATAGGAGAACACAGCGACAATTGCCCAAGGTTCCTGTTACGTCAGCGGCCAATAAGAATGAGCCACATTTGCCAGTGTATCTGCTCGAAGGTAAACATTTATTCAATTTAATTGATGTAAAATGCTGGACGTATAGTGTATCCTACTTTGTGAATTGCAGCCGAGTATGAGCACGTGTTAAAATTTATCTCTTCGTCTTCCTTCTTTTTCAACTCGAATTGCAAGGATGCATGGACACAAGTGGCAGTCGAGCTTGCAGTCGATGACACTTTAGTTTGGCAGACAACTGAATTTATATGCTGCCAGGTGTTCTGCCAACCAATACATTCTGTTTTGAATATTGATCTTCCTACACATGATCTTCTTACACTCGTCTCCAAGGGGCTGGAGGTAGTTCTAGTTGTACAGGGTTGCGTTAAATCAGTGTATTTTAGTGGGTTTGTTGTATTACAGAAGGTGATGAGTGCGTACTCCGATGAGTTGATAATTCGTTTGCAGACTTTTGTGCACGAATACGAAGATTGCCACAAACAGAAATCAACAGACTGCAATCCAAGGCCAGGGGACGACGTTGTGTGTATTCTGTTATGTGAGCTAGTGAAACTGTGTCAGGCCATTACGGTATCAACTTTGTTTTTTGCCTACATTTTAATTTAAAAAGATTTTTGTGTTTAGGAACTAGAAGCTAGTATTCCTTTGTGGTTGAAGATGTTGGTTGTGTTTGCTACGAACTCCAGTTGCATTTGTCTTCTCCTCATTTTGGCAAAGTTTCTACCTACTCTGATGGCATTGGTCTGCATGAGTGGAACTGGTATTGCTACAAGCGAGACATGCTGCATAAGCTGCACTCTGTTGTCTTTACTTGTCACCACCCAACTTCCAAGAGGGCACAAGGTGCAAGTGAATTTCAACCATGTTGAGAGAAATGTATAGTTAGAAAGTGTTGTATTGTTGCTTTTTTTGCAGTTGCCGATTGGGAAGGGCTTCTTACATGTTGTTATTCATCGCTTAGATCAAGGCGTATGTTATTCTTCATTGGATTGTGATTTGGTGATGTCCCTTTGTGAGCTGTTGTTATGTGTGGTTACTGCTGCAACGACATGGTGGCTCGATGTATCCACGACTGGTCCAGCTATCCTTGTCTACCTACAGCATATGGCAATTCCAGTGCTACAGAAAGTAACCAACTGTTTTGCCAGTGATGAAAAAGTTCTCTCGTGTGTAAGCAAAGTGAAGGGCATATTGGCAGAAAAGTAAGTTATGGTTGTTGCTCAGAGTGTTAGTCAATGATAGATCTATGTTGTGATTTACTCATTAGACAAGATGTGTGGGGTATTCATATTCGTAAGAAAACCAACCAATCTGGCAAGTAAGTTTAGCTTGGTGTATCTTTCAGTATGTGAGCAACAGACCTAGTACTTGTAAATGTTTATTAGGTGCAACCTTGAGTTATGTGTTAGATTATGGGAACTTTGTCTTAAAAATTTTATTCTTGTGACGTGTTTGCAATAAGTAAAACAGTAAGAAAGAACAAATACTTTGACATGTTTAATTTGCTAGAGCAGTGAACACGTACTATACTAACAGAAATGCAGTTTACGTTTCTCTAATTCAAATTTAGGTAACTGTTAATATTGAATTAGTTGATATTGAATTGTGTTTCAAATATTACCCAGGATGAAATCGAGGAGTTAGAATAGACAGTTTAAACTGATCATGATCATAGCTACCAATCATCCCGGGATTTCCTTGAACAGACGAATACAAAAGAGAGAGTCAATAGCTAAGTCGAAGTCATACACACGTTCAGTCCTGATTGTAATGATTTTTCGAGTTATTTTCTGACCTGTGGCCTATATAGGATCTTCGGTTTTCTACAGCACATGCAGTTACAGTAAGCACAAATATATCAATGAGAACTGCAAGGCCGTGCCTTCTGCGCGTGCGTCATATGGGGCGTGGCAGTTGGTACGTGGTGTCCCGGGAAATTTATTATGTATGCTAAGTCCAGGGAATTTGGGTGTCGTAAGTCCCAGGATTTCATGTCTAGAGTTTGGCAGGTATGCATGGTTATCAATGTGTTGATTTGATTGCTGATCTGTTGCTTTGTTCATTTGGTTGCTTGTGTGTTTCTGTCTGTCTGTTTTGTCGTGTGTGTGTGTGCATGTGTGTGCTTTGAATTAGGAATTTTTACGTAGTATGCCTTGACATACAGACATCATTCTAGCAGGTAGCGGCAACTGACTGCATGATCTGCAATGATTTTATGATGCAAAGACAACATGATAGCCTTGTGGTACTATGGTTGCAGTTATGTCATTGCTGTAGAGTGATTTGCTGTACTGGTCGTTTTGTTGTTATTTGCTGTATCTCAGTGTGTCCTTACATGCTGCTACCATTATGCCGACTAAGTTGTTTGTTTATTTGTGTTTTGTTTGTTTGGCTTTTGCTATAGAGTTTGTGTGTCAATTGTCTTATTTCTGTTGTTACCAAGTGTTTCAATTGGAGATGGGATGGATTTTGTTAACTGTCTTGCATTGACCTTGATAGGGTAGCTATTTTGGATCATTCTGATGTGATCATTCAAAGAAATGTTTCAATTCCTGTAACGAGGGTTTTACCTAACGCTCAAAGAAATGCAACCACAATTGAATCTGGAGATGATACAAATAGAAAAATTGAAACGGAATTGCCAATCACTGGAGCTACAGTCGCAGCCAGATACGAAACAGAGCAGAAGACGTTGGTAACTGAAGGAAATGCAACTGTGCAAGTGGAAAGGAAGGTTTCAAAAACGGAAGTAGCTGAAACTCCTGATGCTGAAATATTGATTGCTGACATTACTGTCCAAACAGGAGATGGAAGGAATGAAAGTGTACAAAGCACGCCACACATACCTAGACCTACACTTGCATCTGATAATAATGAAACTAAAGCATCAGTGTCTGGCGCTGATGTTCAAAGGGGAAATGGAGATGAGGCAAAAAGTTTGGAAGCAGCTAGGCCTAGCGTGAAGAAGGAACAGGAAGTAGTGCTTTGTTCTATTGGAACAGAGGATTTTAGACACGATCACAAAGAAAACAGTTTTGATTCTTTGGAGTCATCATTGAAGACCTCAGAGCCATCTGAGAAGTTTGAGACTTCGTTTGAGAAACAGCTACCGCATATAGAAAAGAAGGGTATTACAACACTTGGAGGCAAGAGTGAGTTGACTGAAGTCTGTAAAACAGAGAAGAGCCGTCAGAATTCTGTGGAAATCTTAGACCGTGTGATGACTGATGGATTTCATGGTGAACGTACATCTAATGTAGATTGTAAAACGAATATGTTTGAAACATACAGGCAATCGCCGTCATCCAGAAGGAAAGGCTGGACAGTTTCTCCCTCAAATGTAAGTTTATATGGCGTACACAGTCAAGAGTTGAGCACAGATAAGGTTACATTTTATGATTGAACTGTTTTGTGTCTTTGATTTGAGGCATTTGTCTACAACCAGGTTGAAGATGCTATCGATGAATTACATAGTCACCATAGTTCAGTACTTACCACACTAAGAGAGCGTTTCAAGGTGTGATTTGTTATTGTGTCGTCCTACTTGTAATCATTGCGAATGTACTAATGTTTCAGATATTGCAAGACGTTGTCTTTGAAGTAAGCAATCGAAGTTATCAGCCTCTTATGTCATTTTTGGTGGTGAACAAGGTAGACGAGACTACTCTATTAGATGTCCTCAGCACTTTACTATTTAATGGGTAAGAGATGTGGTAATCTGGTTTGCTATTTATTAATATGGAATTCTACTGTGATCTGTCTTTAGTGTTCCGAAAGCACAATGGGATATTGGTGCCATCAAACAAGCCGTGACTGTTCTTACACCAATTATTGCAAGTCCAGGGTCCAGGTACACACAGTCATGTAATACAATATGTCCTCTTTATATTTAATTTAATAAGTTAAGAAAGATGATTAAGTCAGAGCCACAGGTAAAAGCATGATTGTATTAGTACATGGTAGGTGAGGAAATATTGATGCTCTTGTGGTGTACAAAAACTGCTATTTGTGCAGTGATGCTTCTAAATGTTTTGAGACGTATTTATTCTCAAGTGACAAAATTTCATGATAGTGGTGACACTCATTGTGTATGTCTTGTTTCTTGGCAAATTACAATACTACTGTATTTGCAAACATGAAGGAATTCTGTACAGCTGAAGTGTGTAGAAATCTGATTTTTTGCTGAATCTGGTACAGACTTCATGGTAATGAACGATCAGTGTGTGCCGAATAGCAAATATTTTGAAAAGTATACACACACGTGACTGCTAGCTGCTCATACAAGATGTAGGACGCCAATATGGTTTAGAATCAGTATGGTGGACAAAGCCAAGGTAGTCACCAAAGAAAACATCTTATGTCTAAGTTCTTAATTCTTCCATTTCCGGATAGTCGATTGATCTAGCTGTTGGCCAGCAGTTCTCAGTAATTGTTTTGAATGAAAGAATTGGAAAAGGAACGACACGTTTATGGTTAGGTACAAGCCCTATTCTAGAGTACTAATACTTGATAATTTATATATTTTATTTTTGATGGGGCATGCACCACTGTGTTGCTAACATTTTGCTTAGAACGATATCAGTCGATACTGAATGTAAAATAATTCATAATGGAAGTACTTATTCATTACTTGATTTGACTGTACGTGTTGTCGTTACCCTTTCATTATGTGTGTTTGCTATGCAACTGTTAGACATAATTGAAATTATTGCATTGACAATTTAAATCGTATTTCTGTATGAAGATGTAATTTATTTTATTTCTATTGTACATTTATTGTCTAGGCATGTGATTAGAGCTTGTGAAGTTGTACAGGCTCTCGTTGGCGTATACTCTAACCTACAAATGTCTATGTCTAGTAAGTGCAGCATACAAAGGATGAGATATGTACTGACACGTCAGTCTAACTAACTGTGTGCCATCTTGTAGGAAGCAAATGCTCGAGTGGCACATTTAAAGGGCACAGTCAAGAACAGTATGACGAATGCCAGAGGTCGTTACTAGATTTACGAAATAATATAGCGGACGATAGCAGACGAGTAACTCTTGCAAATCTAAGTCCTGGTCAAACCCAGGATGACTACGTGTTAGCTAAACATGCTCTCTTGCTACACCTTAGCAATATTTAGAAACGCGTATGTCACAAAGTTGATCTAGTTTTTAATTATTTGCTCACACACTTGTTGAAATTTTGATGTAATAGTGTGAATTTTTTATGATAGTATCTATTAGTTGAGCTCAGCCAATTTTGGTCTTGATTGGAATGCATTTGGTGTATGCCATGAATATCGAATTATAAATTAAACAATAAAAAGTTGATAACAAACTATTTTTATTGCTCTGTTAGTATAACCTTGTAATCACATTGTTGTATTATTTTACTAGTTGACTTGCCTGTTCTTTGCCCGGGAAAACTATGTTAATATATTAGTTATCAAGTGCCAAGCAGATAAATGACTAATGACTATCACATTCCGAATATCCAGCAAATCTGTTGTTCAGATCAAAGTACGAATTAATTAATAGCCCAGTCTCTTGCTGTTCGTACGCAAACAAATGTTGAAATGACATAACTGCATGATGAAACAAACATTGTTGACCAAATATACGCTCTTGTTAGCATTACCCAGGCTAGACCGCATGCAGGTCAGAACATAGTATAGCCCAAATGTTTGATTGAGTCACTTAGTCTCTCAATATTGAGCTCCCAGCTCTACCAACAGAATCTATTGGCAATCAAATGTGTCAATGTTTTACCTAGTCAGATGTTTTCTAGTAGCTTTCTTGACACTCGATTGCAAAGGGTCTGATGCATCCACTAGCTGTGGCACAGCTGCAGCAGCCTCTGCGCCTTTTTGCATATATAGGTCTACTGCAGCCTTGCAAGCCAGACTCTTCTACGCAGTCGCTGAGCTAAACGCACGTGAATCACGCGAGGAGGAGGAGCTTTTTCCGGAATGGCGACAAAAGCTCCTCCTCCTCCCGTGATTCACGTGCGTTTAGCCTGGCTTTTGTGAGGCTAGTGCAGTTGTTGCCGACTACCTGCTCATTCTGTTATATAACCTTGATAATCTGTTATTATAACCTTGAAATCACATTTATTTTTTTATTATTTTATTATTTTATTATTTTGTATTTATTACAATACGTTACGTATTTTGTATGCATGTACAGGTATATGCGCCATATAAAAGAAGACAGCTTAAAAAGTAGGGAGAATGTCGCCTTTGTTATTGCGTAATATACTAAATACAAGTGGTGAGTCTGACTGCTTAGTGACTGCGAGGGCTCAGGAATTAAATCAACTGAGATACGACCACGTAATCAGATATTTAAACCTTCAAATGCTGTTTCTAGGATTGTGAAAGTATGCGTGTGACAATGTACACATAGGAACGGTGCATGTTGCCTGGTTTAGGGCACTGGGACTGCTACAAATTCCGTGTACTTTATCATAATATTTTTGTTCTGTTCTGAACGAAATTGTATGCAGCGGTGCAGTCTATTTGTGGCCAATTGATGGAGTGGGCACACCCAAACTGTTCAAAACTGGTTATGTTCTGTTGTGATTTTGTGCAATGATGTGTGTGTATATACACACATCATTGCGCAAAACCACAAGGGATATAACCAGTTTTGAACAGTTTGGGTGTGCCCACTCAATCAATATATATATATATATATATATATATATATATATATATATACCTCAGGTTGCATTTTCAAAAATACGTATGCGTTCTTATCTCTATGACAACTTGGATTTCATTTTATTGTCATAGAAACAAGAATGCATACATATTTTTATTTTATGCCAAACTATATAGTGCCACTCGATCATCATTTTCAAATTACAACTCAGTTTCAATTAGCAAGCATCAATTTTGATGTAACTATACACAGTTAACTTAAGCAAGACAACCGGTTGACTGCATTAATTAAATGTTATGGGTATGCTTTACACTATTGGCTCTTACGATGAGTTGCCTGATAACAATCAATGGCTGAAGTGTCGCTACAAGGAGAAAGTGTGGACTGGTATTGGGCATACCGAGCGTCCTCTCTAATACAGTGATGCGTAGATTTTAGCGAGTGTTGAAAGTTGTTGTAGTCAAACAGTTTCAATTCCAGTTGTGCTCTCTCTCGATTACAGATCGAAGGGGCAGCAGCAGCTGCTGCTGAGATGGACAATACGTTATCATCACATTCGTGACACGCTCCATATCCGTCCATGGTCTCGTTTTCTGTCACCTGTTTGAGTGATAGATTTCCTACTGGTTCATATACAGCGCGCTTGAACTGCACCACACGCTTGTTGCTATCAAACCGGAGATGATACACGTGACACTCATTTCCCTCTCGTGCAATGTACTGCTTCCTTCCCGTCCCTCCACTGCTGTAAATACCACTAAAGTTGGCTAGAAAAGTTTCACTCGGTGAGCTGCCATTGACGTCGCTAGACCGAAGGTACAGCGACACTTCGTCTCCATCAAGAAATCTGTTGGCCGAGCTCTCGCCATCTCTGACGTAGACAAAGATTCCGATAGAGAAAGAGACGCAGCAGGCTGTCAATATGATAGCGGATAGTATCCCGCCGGTTTTACAGCAAACTTCGCTCCGGTAGTCTTCAGGTTTACAATTACATCTGCAGCAACATGATGCCGTCGATACACGTATCAGTTGAATGACGGTAAAGGTGGCGAAGAGAGCACTGCAGACCCAACTGACGATCAGTATCCAGTAGTGAACGTGAAATTTAGTGCCTTTGGTCGTGGACGTCTTGAGCCGACAAGTTCCAGCAATGAGGTACCACGCCAGGCCAACGTTGCCTCCGTCTTCTATAATGACCCTAAACAGAGAGAGAACGTGTGGCCATCCGAGTGTCTCTGCGGCGTCTGTGTCTTTGATTTTGAGCTTCTCCGTCTTCGCCATTTTAATTTTTGTTATCAATTCTATGGCTCCGATTAGGGTCGATGGTACGATTATGCAAAGCCAGCCAATGAGTAGGCCGTCGTTCGTGTCTCCTATCGGACTCGTGGCAAATCCCTCGAAGGCGAAAGATGCGAAGGCAATCCAGTCCGTCAATATGTCGACGATTCCTAGCAGAATGCCACCGTAGATGAAGAATTTTTTGAATCGCGCAGCACAACAGCAATCCGCCGTTTCACAGCAACTCGCCATCGTCGATATTGTGCTTTGCCTCGACGATATCAACTATCGACTCTCAACTAGGCTCACGTGAGCTAGACCTTCATTGCCTGCGTTGATCTCACGAGCAGTTATTGTATGTTTGTCGCGAAGAATTTTTAGTTTGCATGTTCATTAATTGTCAGAGGTGTTTGGTCTCTTGTGTGTTGTCGTTCGTCTTGACGAGACCTAACGTCGCCCGGTGGGAGGATCAGCAGATGCGTCAGCTAGTTGTATCATCTGGTTAGGATTTTGTTTGACTGCCAAATCTGGTGTAAACGCCATGAAACCACTGTGATACTTTTGAGCGATGCACATGCAGCTACATTGTAGCTTGTAACTCAAGATATCCGGTTTATGCTCTAGCGAAGGCTAAAGTTACATCAGTTTGGTGTCAGTCGCACACCAGCGTCAACTGCTAACTCGGCGTCGCTGTTCGTGTTTGCGTTCATACAAATGAGTATAGGGGTACAGGTAAGTGTGAGTACTGTATAGTTCATCTCGTTACGTCTGCGCTGCTTGATTGGCTATAGGGAAACCTCTCTTATTTATTTATTTATTTATTTATTTATTTATTTATTTATTTATTTAGTTGTTTATTTATTTATTTGTTTGTTTATTTATTTATTTATTTAGTTATTTGTTTATTTATTTATTTATTTGTTTATTTATTTATTTATTTATTTATTTATTTATTTATTTATTTATTTGTTTATTTATTTATTTATTTATTTATTTATTTATTTATTTATTTATTTATTTATTTATTTACTTACTTACTTACTTACTTACTTACTTACTTACTTATTTATTTATAAAAACAGTTGCGTGCTCACGTGATTGCAGGTCACACTCTTGACGATCTGTAATCAATTAATCATTGCATATTGACTGCAGAAGCAAAGCTGGACTGCAATGCCACTAATCAAGTATTTTATAACTTATTGACTGGTACTGAAGTAGTAATATTGTTGACAGAGTTGCCTTTTTCATGGTGATGGGACAAATTGTGGCTCTAGGCTGAACATTGTGGCCCAGACAAAACGAAATAGTAATTAAATTGTTATTCTTTATGTCAATATTATTGTTTCTGATAAGAAACATTGGAGAGGCTTAAGTCATGTAAACATAGCAGAGCAGTGGCACAGTTGTATTTATATTCTATATTTACAGCAGATTTTCTAGTAGGAATTTAGGCCTGTTAGAGAAGTTATCGTATGTAATATTGGAATTAAATTAATATTATTACAATTTAATACCCTTTGTCAAATTCAACCGGCAATCCTGGGTAGCTGTGGGTAGTGGGTGTTTAATAATTAATAAAAGACAAAGCCATCAGTAAATCTGAATATGTTTCTAGAGTTTTCAATTTTGACAAGAGTGCCTTGATTTGGTTAGTTGAAGTGTGTGTGTGTGTGTGTGTGTGTGTGTGTGTGTGTGTGTGTGTGTGTGTGTGTGTGTGTGTGTCTGTGTGTCTGTGTGTGTGTCTGTGTCTGTGTGTGTGTCTGTGTGTGTGTCTGTGTGTGTGTGTGTGTGTGTGTGTGTGTGTGTGTGTGTGTGTGTGTGTGTGTGTGTCTGTGTCTGTGTCTGTGTCTGTGTCTGTGTCTGTGTCTGTGTCTGTGTGTCTGTGTGTGTGGCGCGGTGGAGCAGATGGTAGAGCGTTTGTGACACATCCGGGATCTTGTATTTCGTGATGAGGGTTGAAAGTTCCATCCTGGTGGAGGCAACACTGTCGCAGTTTCCTTGGGCAAGAAACTCACCCACACTTGCTTCTCTCGACTCAGGATTATAAATGAGTACCTGGTCATTGACTGGGGTGGACAAGACCGCTGGCTTGGCAGTAACATCATGCATCAGACGGGTATATGTGGGCCTTGGTGTCCAGTCCCAAAGCTGCGCCATTGTCAGTGCCCCTGGATGACTCTGGCCAAGCTCCAGGTGGATTGTAGCGCTGGCCCCAAGACTCCACCTAGCGCATGGAGGCCCTGTCTGTAGAGGCAGGGGAGCTATCTCCGCAAATGACCTCAATGTCGACGTCGAAAGACGTGGAGGGCTTAACATTTGTCCATCTGTCCAGTGTGTGTGTGTGTGTGTGTGTGTGTGTGTGTGTGTGTGTGTGTGTGTGTGTGTGTGTGTGTGTGTGTGTGTGTGTGTGTGTGTGTGTGTGTGTGTGTGTGCAAGTACGCCTACACTAGATTAACCAGGAAACAGTTACTCAACAAGATATCCAGACAAGTACACGTTGATACTCAACATTGTGTGGCGTCAAGTTTATATGATGATTGTATAAACTGCACAACCTTTTTACGCTGAGATGTTTTATTAACAATTCATGGCTTTAGTGCAACCACAAGGAGAAACTCTTTGCTCCTCTCAGCTTCGAAAAAATTTTGCAGTTCCTCTCAGTTTCACACGCTATTTGGCTTGAGGCACGAGGGGCTAGAATTAGTGTTAAGGTTAGGGTTTTTGGTTAGGGTTAGGGTTAGAGTTAGATGTAGAGTTGGGTTAATTAAGGTTCTAAAATTTTTATAGCACTCTAATTATGCAATACCACCTACACATTATATTCTGTTCAGTTGTTATATGTATGTCGACCATTTCGTGTTAAACTTGTTGCAATGAGTTAGTAGTAGTCTTCATGTAACATAGAGATATTGACAACACTTGTTGTTCTTTACTGCTGCATGTATTGCGTAATAGCTGGTTTGCTTAGGTGTTTGAACTTTCGTGCGCGAATGTTGTCACTAGGAAGACGAAATTTTGCTGGTTTTTTCTAACAATTTGGAAGGCGTGTACGCTGAATGTTTGGGCACGTGATATCAAAAATACCTGCCGAACAAGTTTGCAGAGACTTTAATCGTCAACTGGTTCGGGTTGCAGTTGCTACTGTCGGCTACAATCGCATCTGTTGATGGGGGATAAGTGTGAGATCGTGTGTCGAGTGCTTGTCTTCATTGCCTGGGTGATAGGACTGATTTTCTTATGGATTTACCACAACTTCTTTTCCAAAGTGGACGATGGCACCGTGGAGTTGTCGCTTGCTGCAGGTGTTCTCTACATTTTTACAGTCATGACTGTTGTTAGATGCAACAAAATTTGCACCTACGGCTTGGGGGATAACTGCAAGAGGGGCGAGTGTTGCGGAACATCGAACATAAATCCGATATTCTGTTACGCGGATTATTGCTGTGCAGTACTAACAGGAGCTGTGTTCGGGTTCATTGTTCCATTTGTTTGTACTACTTTCATTATTGTTTGTGCCACGAGAACGGAAGACGGGGGCGGCAAGGCTATGGCGGGCGCGGGTGCGACCGTCTGTGTGTTCAGCATTTTTCTACATTTCTACAGTTGGGTAAAACCCTGTTGTTCAGACTAAGGCCAGACAGTATGGGAAAGTACACGTCTGCGTAACTTGTTAACGTTGTTTTGAAGTGTTTTTCTCTAGCTGCCATACCGATTTTGCATGCATGTTGTAAAATGCGTTAGCGTATAGACGCCTGTATCTCAAATTATTTACACTTACTTCTAAGTTTGCAATAATGTTGTCCGTGCACAGTCTAATTATATATGTGCATGTCTTCTAGCGTCTCGTCCAGAAACAAACGGCTGAATAACTTTATACAATACGATAGCTTTGTAGTCTGGCTGATTGCAGCCTCGAATGCGATGCCATCTGGCTGCAATCCACATTGCGTCTGGGGCGAGGCCAGATAATGTTAGCTCTTAACTAAAAACGACGATAATTGCTTGTTGTCGGACACATGAATTTTTTATGTAAATTAAATATTAATAAATATTGTATAATTTTATCTCTTAGTAATACCATAGGAAGAGAAAGGCCGCCAAACAGGGCTTGCATTTTAATAATAAAAATACAAATTTAAGTATAAAATTAATTAAAACACGAATTTAATATTTTAAAGTAAATTTTTATTTTTGTAATTTAGCTGCACTGTAAAATTCTCACTATATAAACGACCTTCTTAACAGTTACCTAGCGATTTATGATAGACACAAATGGTTCTTTAATAACTTCGCATTTTTATTAATTAGTTAAGCAACGTACCATTTTTCAAGGCGATCAATTACCCCTGACTTACGGTTACCATAGAAGGCCACCCACCTGACCAAACTTTGTACAGCCGACTGCTGTCTTTTCATTTTGTATCATGAAAATTCTAAATTCTTTATGTACAATGATCAAACTCTCGGTTGACTACGCACATGCGCAAAACTAACTTTGAGGAGACTTTTGTCTGAGATATATATTTTAATTTAATATCGAAATTCTACACTTAGTTTCGTATGACAAGTCAAAGATCAAAATGCGAAGCACTTAATCAAATATGTGTATTGCGAATGTGAAAGTAAGTACGCAAATTAGAATGTTGAAACGTTAACTAGAAACAAGGAAATGCAAATTAGAACCGGAAGTCTCATTAACTGAAATGCTTCGAGGTATCTAGACGCATGCAGAGTCCATGGAGGTACGTAAAATTTTTCTGCGTTTTGTTATATGCATTGTAGCTAACAAAACGAGGTCATGTACGCTAGAAACGAACGATTCATTACAATATTGTAAAAAATTATTTAAACCTCTGTGGTGGTTTTTCTCTTCAACAATCATTGTAGACTGCATGTGTCGGTCCATAGTAGAGGGTAGTCTGTACAAATCTAAATCCATTGTTCTCAATAGGCATACCCGCCTAACAAACAAACAAACAGCAAAACGAGAAATGAGTTATTATAATGGTGTGTGTATAGTTTATTTAGTGACCGCCGTGTACAGGTACCCAATAACCCATTTTGAGGATGTGGTGTAATGACGGGATGTGATAGCGAAAGCAGGCGTGGCTATCTACTATCTAGCAGTTTAGGTCTTGTCGCTGTATTAGTTAGTTAAGACAGGGTATCATGTACAAACTTTGCTTTGCATGCACGCATTTAGAGATGGAACGACGTTTGGAACATTGTTGGCATCATCTTCAGTCTGACAAACTGCATGGCTCCTCACAATGTTTAGCATATAGTCATCATATGATATATCTTGAAGCATGCAGGGTATAATTGCTGTCTTCGTCGCCAGCAATTTTGTAAGCGCAGTCGGGAACGAATTTCTTTCTTTACTGTGGCATCTACAAAACAAAATGTCAACCGACTTAGAATTGCAGCTGCTTTCTGCAACCATTCTAGGTCGTCCTATCAGATCACTTTTAATTCGATAGCAGACTATCAATTGCTGTATACGTTTGTGTCTGCTTTAGAAATGCAATCTTGTGTGGGTAGTTTAATAATTTGGTGGAAGAGATGACAATATGTCCATCGGTAGCATGTTACTATATGTCTAGACCGTACCTCACAGTTAACAATCCAATCCGACTTGGTTGATACGCGGATTTTTCATCGCAGTATATTCACCATCAGAATGAGATCCTGAGTATACTACGTCCATGTTAGCCACATGTACTATATACGTTTTACATTGACATAAACTCACCACAAATAGAAAAACTATTTGCAAATGCCACGTAGTATGTCTAGATATGAAATTGTTTAGGAGAGCAAAGCAGAACACAGAAAACAAAAACAAACAGTAGCTTGCCAAGACAACAATACGCGTCTACAGCTAATAGTCAATCAGAACACTACCATGCTGTTCAGTCTCGATCACACTGATTCGTAACATCTTCACAAGAAAATGTAAGCTCACGCTTGGCTTCTTGAGCTTCATCCCTGATACACTGATGTACCGGTTTTATACTACCGGAATCCTTCGTTCTAGATCCACTATTTTCAATTTTGGCATCGTACAACATTACTTCAAGCTTTACGTCTTCACAACCTTTACCAGGGCAGGAAGAACATGTCTGCAGCTCTGAGTCTGTCTGGACTACACCATACCCGTACTGTACTATACGATACTTTCTGTCAAAACGAAGATGATACACGTAGCAGCCTTTGTCTCTACGGTAAATGTACTGGCTCATACCCTTGCCTTGACTTGAGTAGATGTCGCTGAAGTTGACAAGAAATGTGTGCAGTGATGAATCTGAATCTTGAGGCTTGATATAGATAGACGCTTCGTCGCCATCTACCAAACTATTGGCAACTTCAGTTTGTCCACCGAGATAATTAATGGTTTGGACAGCGAAAAACGAAGTGCAACCCACAAAAGTTAGAAAAATAACAAAGCCGCCAAGTGCACAAAGGAGTTTGCTGCGTAATTTTCCCACTGCATAATTTCGAGAATTGCATCTGCCGCAACAGACACAGGCGGCGCGGCAAAGCCTAAAGAGTGTAAAGAGGGCGGACAAGCCGCTGGCAATCAGGCTGGCCATCAGTGTCCAGTACTTTACTTGAAAGTCGCTACCTGTAGTCGTAGACGTCTTGAGTCGACAGGTGGCTGCAAAGATGTAGAAAGTCATAGCAAAATTGCCTCCATCCTCGATAATGACTCTGCATCCCGACAAGAAATGTTGCCAGGTTAGGGCAATGTTGTCTGTGCCGGTCACGTCTTTTTTGTTTTGTCTTTTAGTCATTAATCCAGCTAGTGTCCAAACTATTACAAGCAAATCCACTGCTGCAATTATGGTAGAAAGCGCTATGACACTACTCCAAGCGATGAGTAGGTTGTTGTCGGGGTCCCCCATGGGGCTCGTGATAAATCCGTCTGCGGCAAAGGAGCCGAAAGCGATCCAGTCCAAAACGAGATCACCTATTCCAAAGACAAGACCTATGAGTAAGAAAAACGTCTTGAATCGCTCACCGCAGCAGCATTCCGCCATATCACAGCAGCCCTCCACCGTTGGGGTCGTCTCGCTCGTTTGGTCGACGCAGTCCAAGCACGCAACCATGATGAAGAATCTAGACAATACGTTGAAGCAGCTGTAGTAGTAAAAACAAGGAAGTCTGGGAGATGGTGGCGAATGTACTTACCAGTTGTACTCACGTGAACAATAAGGAAAACGTTTGCATATGCGTACTCTACACAACAAGCATGCACCTCCTACGCGCTATACGTTTCGTTTAGCCATTTTGTTTAAATGGTTGCGTGACTGCAACAAATGCTCTACTACCCCCGGTGTGCGACCATTTCGTCCATTCCATTTTTAATTCACGGCAACAATTGAATATTGAATTAGAAATTGAAAATAGCGTAGAAGTTGCTTGCAATTTCAATATTCAATTCTATTGAAAATTAAAAATTGAATGATTGAAAAACTGTAATTATTTGCGGATTAAAATGAATATTGAAAACATACTTAATTTCTAACAAATTTTCATTCTCAATGCAATGGAATATTGAAATTGCAAGCTGGTTAGATCAATTTTTGATGATAAATTCAACAATCAATTTAATTTAAAAATTAAATGTTAAATTTTGAATTTGCGTGGCCAATTCGTCCATTCCATTTTTAATATTTGAGACAAATTGAAAATTGAATGTCAAATTAAGAATTGACTGGCGTTGCTTGCTCTTACAATATTCCATTACATTGAAAATAGAAATTGATTGAAGACCAATTGTCATTTTAATATTCATTTACTTTGCAAATAGATTCAATTTTTCTATCTGTCCAATATTCGTAAAATATGAATATTAAAATATAGCCTCTGATGCAAATTTTTTCTCCGTACTAAATGCAAATAGAAAGTCACGGTAGTTGCTAGCGCGAGCCATATCTCATAAACGGCATAATGACACCGCGTGGTCGGTTGCCTGTGACTTCAATATTCAATTCTATTGAAAGACGAAATTTGTGTCTAGCTTAGCCACGCCCAGCCACGCCTCTGGCACGCATGCAATGTAATGCAATTAAGAGATGGACGAGAAAGCCACGCGACCTACCACTCACAACAAATCTGTAAGCACTTGCACCTGGCTCTCAAGCATGAGACATTCCTTGCTGCGACAAGGGAAGCCCGTTGCATGGAGGCACGCTTACGGTCTATAGTCAAGTCGACGAAATCAACGTCTAGCTTGCACTGGGAAGTTGACGCCTAGTCGATTTGGAAATTTAGAGACGCCAAGCAATTAGCCAAGCAAATAACCCCGCCCTCAACATTCCGCTGGGGTAAGCATCTTCCTCTTCAACTCGCTTGCGAACAAATCTTCGTCAACTTCGTCCATGGATATCGAGAGTGGAGAGAGTGCACGACCTGCCACTAGCGTGAGATTCTAGCTGCCGGGACTTTCCCGTCATTTGACTTTACATAGTTGCTACGAGTCTTTCCAATCGACTAGGCGTCAACTTCCCAGTGCAGGCTAGACGTTGATCTCGTTGACTATAGATGCCGTAAGCGTGCCTCCATGCGACAGGCTTCCCTTGTCTCATGACGGTTGACGAGAGCCAGGTGCAAGTGCTTACAGATTTGTTGTGAGAGGTGGCTTTCTCGTCCATCTTCTAATGGCATTACATTGCATGCGTGACAGAGGCGTGGCTGGGCGTGGCTAAGCTAGACACAACTTTCGTCTTTCAATAGAATTGAATATTGAAGTCACAGGCGACCGACCACGCGGTGTCACTATGCAGTTTATGAGATATGGCTCGCGCTATCAACTACGGGTAACTTTCTATTTACATTTAGTACGGAGAAAGAAAATTGCATCAGAGGCTATATTTTAATATTCAGATTTTACGAAAATTGGACAGATGAAGATTGAATCTATTTGCAAAGTAAATGAATATTGGAATAACAATTGGTCTTCAATCAATTTCTATTTTCAATGTAATGGAATATTGTAAGAGCAAGCAACGCCAGTCAATTTTTAATTTGACATTTAATTTCTAATTTGTCTCAAAAATTAAAAATGGAATGGACGAATTGGCCATGCAAATTTAAAATTTAGTATTTAATTTTTAAATTAAATTGATTGTTGAAGTTAACATTAAGAATTGAACTAACCAGCTTGCAATTTCAATATTCCATTGCATTGAAAACAAAAATTGGTTAAAACTTAAGTATGTTTTCAATATTTATTTTAATCCGCAAATAATTGTAGTTTTTCGATCAGTCAATTTTTGATTTTCAATAGAATTGAATATTGAAATTGCAAGCAACTTCTAGGCTATTTTATATTTCTAATTCAATATTCAATTGTTGCCGTGAATTGAAAATGGAATGGACGAAATGGTCACGCACCGTACTACAAACAAGAAGCGTTGTATCGTGTTCTGTTAATTGTTCTGAGGAAGTTTCATGGAATACTGTCAGTAGAATTCTCATATAGGTCACACGGTACATCTGGTGTGTCCAAGCATGTATGTTCTAAAGCAAAGAAGGCAATAATTTCTTACTGCAAAACTCACGTCAGCCTTCTTTTAATTAAGAAAATATTTAGTTATTAAATAACTAGCTACTACTACCACTCACTGGCCTACGGTTCCCACAGAAGCCCACCCATCTGACCTAGCTACCGTATTGCCAACTGCTGTCCTTTTCTTTGTAATAAATCTGCTGCACGTACCATATAATTTCCACATTCTTTTCGTAGAATGGGCAAACTCTCTGTTAACTATGCACAGCTGCAACACTAATTAATGGGGACTTTTGTTTACATATATATTCTATACTTACAATCCATAGTTCCTAAACTAATACCTTTCTTCTGTATATAAGTCAAATATCAAAATGAAAAGCACTTAACTATGTCTATTGTGAATGTGAAAGTAAATACGCAAATTAGAATGTTGAAATGTAAACTAGAAACAAGATTATTGCAACCGGAAGTTTAATTCTGACTGAATGCTCCGAGGTGTTTAGACACATAGATGGAGGTATGAGCGCTTAATTCTTTTTCTGTTTTGTTATGCGTTAGATAACAAAACTAGGTAAGACGTCATTGTGTACGACATATTCATTGCAATTTTAAAAAAAGTATGTAAACCTTTGTGGCGGTTTTTCTCTTTGCCAATCACTAGATACTGTGTTAGTCTACAGCATTACACACACGTACACACACACACACACACACACACACACACACACACACACACACACACACACACACACCACACACACGCGCGCGCACACACGCACACACACGCACACCACACACACACGCACACACACACACACACACACACACACACACACACGAATTAGATGCCGCAAACTGATTTATAATTAAGCCATGCAATGAATTAATTAGCACAATACGTTACCGCAATACAAAGAAGCTTGGAAAATCGTACAGGAGTTTACATTCTAGAACAGGTAAACTTCGACTTTTGCAGCTTGTCTAGCGAGTAACGTTTCATGACTCTTTAGTGGTGCCACTCCTGCTCGAATAAGCTACTAGTTGAACGACGCCAAGTACGGCCTAAACTCACAGACGATCACTGTACCCAACCACAATAGCTAATGAATTCACGCGATCTGAGCAAGTGCAGGTTTGATGTATCCGGGATTATTTATACGGGATGTGTAAAAACAACATAACGAAATGGTAGAAGACTGGATAGAAATCAAGTACTGTAACTCATATGGCTACCGTACATATACAATTAGGAAAGCAAATAGGAAACCGGATACGCAAATATTAGAGGAAGAGCGGAAACTGGAAACTGGAATGGGCCACGTACGGTACCAAATTGGGCACGTGTCCGCATTGCTCGCCTGGATTTGCTAACGACTACTACTGCACCACAAAAATTAGGTGTTGAGTACCATGATTAGTGCAAGGGCGTAGAAAGCAAATAGTCTCGCTAGCCACGCTCCTCTAAAGGGGGGTGCGAGCGAGACAAAAAGCTGAGGTGATGTAGCGCACGTTATTAGGTAACGTTGCGAATGATACTGATGAGTAAAAATATATTAATTATTTAATCAGCTATACTTTTAAACAGAAGTTGGTGCCATTAAGCTTCTGGCGAAAGTGCATTTTTCTAAAACCATGGCTGGACAGACGCCAACCTCGGCCTCCTAGACCCGTGTAGCGCCAATTCTTTTTTAATCGATCGGCGCTACACAGATCTGGAAGTCCGAGGCTAACTAGCAATGTCCATGATGCACTGTACCTCGTTGTGAGCTGATGACACACCATAGGCAGGGGACTCCAATGTGTTTTGAAAAATTGTGATTAAATTGAATTTGATTCGGATTATTAACGGAACAAATTTAATTAAGCACAGCAATGTAGCCAAAACATAGAAAACTGACAAAACGTACAGCAGTTTGCCAAAAAATAAGCGCGCACCCAACTGTAAAAATAGCAGCTTAGCATGTTTCAAAAAGAGAGTGTTATTTTCGCTTACGCAGTCTCTCTTGATAACACTGCCCAGCTGTAGCACTTTCACAAGGAGAGAGAGAGAGTAGAATCATATTTGGCTGTATGGGATTGCTCGCTGATGCACTGGTTCAGAGCCCGTTTTGGCCCGTCGTGACTAAGCACGCACAGCTTCGGTTCGAGTCGTACTTTTTCGCAGATTTGAGAACCTGTTGCTGAGCCGGTCTGATCAGAGCTTGGGCAGCTAGTACACTGAGACGAAACCCCGCTTCTCAGTGTTGGATCAGACAGAAGACCGTCTGATGGCAAGAACACAGCATGCCGGTAGTGTACAAGACGATCACTACTGCCAAAGCGGAGATGATACACGTAACAGCCTTTCTCTCCTCGATCAATGTACTGTTTCTTTTCTTTGCCTGCACTCGAGTAGATGTCGCTGAAGTTGACAAGAAGAGTTGAGTGATCGGACTGAAGATAGAGAGACGCTTCCTGGCCATCTAGGAAGAGTTGGGACCCTGCACCCTCACCACCGAGAAAGTAGATAACGATGCCACTGCATGGTGGTAATATAAAAGCCACCTAGACAGACCAGGATGATTAGGACGGTGCCAAATGTGCACAACGAGTTCTTCCATAAGTCATTTGGCTGACGGTAGCCTTTGCAGCAATCCTCTTTAGCGGCGTGACACAGACGAACTGTAATGATGGCAGACAAGACGCTAGAAATCCAGCTACTGATCAGTATCCAGTGCTTTCTGTGAAAGTCGGTGCCTGAAGTCGTAGAGGTCTTGAGTTGACATACGCCCCAAACGAGGTACACAACCAGAGTAATACTCGTGACTGGCTTCATTAGGGAATATATTACAAGAAATGACGTATCAGCACACTAACGTAGAAAAGGCAAGCTTATTCCAATTATGTAGTTGTTGACAACTGGCAGAATGCAGATGATCAATGCATGTGGACGAATCTGCGTGTATAACTAACCCAGCCACAATGTAGTTCCGCCTTCCACGAGGTATGGAAAATGTCATTAGGTTGTCGTCGTATCACGCTAGATAAGACCTCAACCTAACATTTACACTGACACACCTAATTCCAGAGGTTCGACATATCTACTATCATTATCAAATTTGTGCATGCCTTGTTCAGTACGTGCGACTCGACATGGTCACCTTTCAAGACCACTACTTATCTAACAGGAAAAACAAATTAGTTGCCTGAGCATCCCAGATATCATGATGTATGATCAGTTTACTAAATTTTCGGCGGAAGACGACTGTCTGCATGGTGCTTGTGTTTGTGAAACCTACACAGTAGACACAATAATTCATTAAGTAAGAGTGTCGTGATTCTGAGATCTCTGGCGTCTTGTTCAACAAACGGAATTGCAAAGCCATCTACAGAGAAATCGATAGCTAGACACAGAGGTCTAAGAAACGGCATAGAAATTATGAAGAACTCGTTCCTTTTGCTGTATAGTGGCCTACGCATGTCGCTAGTCCACATTTCTAAAAGCTATTCCTATCTAGTAGTGTGCCTCATGAGTTGTGAGGTCTGCCGTGTTCGACAATCAGCCCACATGTTTGCATGTATCTGTCAGTCAAAGGCATGCAAGTTGTGAGGCAAGCTCATAAAATTGTAAACATGCATCTATTTGGTTTCCGCGTATACTACATTTCGCAACGAATTGCACATAGTTGATTTCCCACATTTGCCTGTGAGACTTCCGCCGCTCACTGTACGCGTTCTGTCGCTCCCTACAGACAAGTTTCGTGGTTGAAATCCGCCAAATGTAGGTGCCGGATGTGGCATGTATATTGTATAGTTAGCTATTTTTATGTGACTGCTGTAGCTGTACTAAAATTTGTGCATATGCAGTAGCGCTACTACCAAAGGTCTTACTTGCAAAGACTCTGTTGTCAAGATTCCATCACATGATGTAATATGATATTGCCTTTACTTTCACTACGGTTCATTGACCTCATTACTGTGGTAGGGGATGAGGAATACTTTGCTGCATGTTCAGTATCTTGAGATCTGCTTTGTAGTGATCACTGAGTGGGCCAAGCCCGTAGGAAGCATTTCAAAAGTGGTTCAGCCTAACGCGCGCTAAGAGGGTGTGTTCTAAAATAGCGCGCCAAGAGAGCAGTCTTCCAGCATACTGGTATGTATTACCTAATCTGTATTGCTTATAGGGGCTCTTGAACAATTACTCTCGTTTACAAACAATTACTGTAATACGTGGCTACCCTATGACCTCAGAGCAGCGTCAATAAGTCAAATAAGTTAGGATGCTAGAATTTACTTTAGTAGATATATTAGTTATTTAATTACCCTAAGTCCTATAGTTTTAACAGTAAGTTTCGTGTAATTTTAATTTTTGGAAGTACAGTTTACTTGTGAAAGATGCATGGTTTGACCAGAACCTGGCCGGTTTCTACGGCCTTGATAGGCCTCTCGTATAAGTTCACTCTAAGGACCGGCTCCTATGGGCCTTGACTACTACTCATGCGAAAGTCTAAGTTCGAAGACTACACTGGTTTTGGGTGGATTTCTGATATAGAATAATCCATTTTGTATTAGAAAAGTTGGTGACGCGCTATTAGTGAAAAGACTGCTGTATTTACGCATACATAAACTGTAGCTGTAGTTTTCTTAATTAATTAATTAATTAATAAAAGAGTGATCGAGTGACATAAAGATCGAATACTTTATGTCTAGATTTCAGACGTATACACATAAAGTATATTCAATCTTTATGTCAGAAGTATACATATGAAGTATTTGATCTTTATGTCACTCAATCACTATTTTATTAGAAAAAACTACAACTATACAGCGACTGTTTAGGTATGTAATTAATTAATTGTATTAATTAATTATAATTATTGAACATCAAATTCATTAATTATTGTAATAATTAAATAAAAACATTTTAAACATTTACGATTATATACATCATTGAAATGCAAAAATTGGAATGGTGAAAAGGCACAGAGACCGTGTAACGACAGATGCGACGAATTCAACCGGTTAATTAATTAATTAATTAACCCGCCAAGACAACGGAGCGGTCTGGCTAGAACCCGTGAGTTCTGTTATAAATTTTGGATTAAACAATATTTTATTAATAAATTTACATGTACATACATACCAATGCTAATTTGGCACATTGGTGTACTGGTACCACATCCGGGCTTTTCTAGCAAAATGGAACCGACTTTCGCCCTCTCGTTCCTTCTTTTGCTTCCTGTTACGATGTCGTTGCAATTTCCGATTGAATACAAACGGGTGAAGAGCAGACCGATAAACTTTTCTTACATTTTTGCAATGTTGCATTTAGTGTTGCAAGTTACAGTGTAACACACCAGTCTAGAGCTGCAAGTTTGTAGTGTATTTATGTTATACTTCACTACACTGTTAATAGTTACCTAATTCATATTACCAGTGTCTAGAGGTAAATTTCAAGCCAAATCTTCAGTAAGCAATAGCACTAAACACTATTTAGCTAAAGCTCATTACAATTACTTCTTGCGAATCCATCAAACAGTCTTAAAGACAACAATTTGATGTTACTGTTGAGCTGGTGGCATCTCTGCTATCATGATTCGAGAAACGGAGTTCCATCCAGTATAACCATCCGCCAAAGTCTCACCCTTACATTTGCCAATGTGGAAACCAACTCTGACGTCACCAGCTGGAATGTTTTCACAGTAACCTTCAATTTGTCTGTGACGATGAATGTCGTTACTTGCACGAGTATAATATACTGCGTCGATTGTCATGGGTCCTGTGCATTCTCGATCGTTAAATGTAAAAAACCAACGAGAACAACAACTGGCACAATTGATACGCAGATTTCCTGCATATGCCACATGCAGTGCGGTATTCCCATGCTTTTTACTAAAGCGACATTCCTAAATGACGGAACAAACGCATACATTCAAGTAGCATTACTACTGCAGTATAGGCATGCATTCAAAATTACTTGAATGAGTCCAGTGTCTTTGCCATCGCTTCTATTCCACACACATTGCTTCCAGTTTGATTGCTGAATCACTTCTCCCTTTTCTCCCTTCACTCCCAAGTCGCCCTTGCTTCCTTTCACGCCCTCGTCTCCTTTTAGTCCTCGAGGACCTAATTTTCCACTCTCCCCTTTACCTCCTTGTTCTCCTCTTTCACCACGACCACCTTTCTCACCAATTGTTCCATCTCTTCCATCTCTACCATCTCTTCCAGAAGATCCCAAAGGACCTGGTGATCCAGGAGAGCCAGGCACGCCTGGAACTCCACCACAACATCCATTCTATTAAAAGAGCAGATAGTGATCAAATAAATTGCTTAATTAATTAATCACGATTTACGCATTTAGTATTTTCAGCAAATTGCTGAATTCAAGGATAGAATGTTAGTGCAACGTACTGACAAATACCCTATTAATTAATCAAGCTTATTGTAACTGAATGGTCCATCTTTCTTACGTTATCTGAAGTTTCTGCACTTGATGTAACTGCTATTACGAGCAGCAAAGAGACCAAACTCGTTGAGCTGATACACTGATGTTCCATCATCTCGTTTATTCTCGCTGGCTATCTTGACTGACTACTATCCAATTCAAGTGTGCTTATATACTCGTGGCTCCACTAGGAAATGACGTAATGATAACAGCACACTAATGTAGGTGTGGCACGGCTGTCGATTCGTCAAGGTCGATCGCAGTACAAAACGGTTGAGTACTGAAAACTCTAACTAACTACTTCAAAGCTACTCGTGTCTTTCAAATACTTGCACTAGTTACGGTCACCTCATCTCCGACAATGAGTCACTCTAGACTGTTTGTGGACATTCAGTGTGCGTCATTAGCAACTGACGTCTTAGTCCTAGAGAGTGAACTTCCAGTTCTACTGCGCGTCAGTGTTGTACTTCTAGTTCTGCTACGCGTCAGTGATGCAGACGAAGTGGGTGGCAAAGTTCATGGTCTGTACGTAACATCATACCACATCCGGACATGTCGTAGCTAATTAGAATCAGACTTGCTACATAGGAAAGTCAAACTGTGGAGTTGTTAACCATAGGCAGAAAGTAGCCTCGTTCCCAGACTCTCTCGCTCTAGTCTTGTCCGGTGCCTGTATGACAATTCCAGGCGCGAGAGAGTCTGGGATCATCACGCCTACTTCCTGCCATATCTCCTTACTAAATGCTCACTAAGTGTCACCCCCAACGTCATCAACTGTAACCCGAACGTCATCAAGTGTCCCGTAACTTCAAAATCAAATTAACGTTAGTCTAATCCAATAAACGTATCACACGGGATGCTATGATCATTGTTTGGTGTTTGTGGCATATCCAGCACTTGCAGACAACTGAAGCATGTTGAAAAGGTAAGTCTATGGAGTGTTGGTGACGGGTGTCGTGTAGGCTTGTAGTCTGAGATCTACAATTGGCGGAGTGATGACCTTCTACGTAGTTCACACGCGGCCAGTACCGTTTGCGCGCAGACTAGACTGTAGCAAAAAGCGCGCAATGGCAAGGGAAGGGGTTGATCTTGACATGAAACTACCGTCTACCCTTCGAGAAGTCTTCAAGTATGAAAACAAATACATCTTTTCGCGAAAGAATAGCCCTGGAAGCTTCAAGTTGACCCTCCAGACCGCAGTTTTATGTCAAGACCAACCCCTTCCCTTGCCATTGCGCGCTTTTTGCTACAGAGTCTAGTCTGCGCGCAAACGCTAATTGACACGTGTGAACTACGTAGAAGGTCATCACTCCGCCAATTGTAGATCTCAGACTACAAGCCTACACGAAACCCGTAACCAACACTCCATAGACTTACCTTTTCAACATGCTTCAGTTGTCTGCAAGTGCTGGATATGCCACGAACACCAAACAATGGTCATAGCATCCACTGTGGTACGTTGCGTAGGCTGTATGTTGATCTTTTGCGTCATCATCTAGGTTAAACGGTATCTGGTATTAGAATGACATCACCATGAGGTCGTGAACTCTGTTGCACTGGCACATGACCGTATATCGTCGCCTCGCTATTTCTCATTGGAAGTTCACGGGTAGTTCGTCAGCCGACTGATCGTTTAGCTACATGATGCATTACGACCCAACGCATATATGTGTGTGTGTGTGTGTGTGTGTGTGTGTGTGTGTGTGTGTGTGTGTGTGTGTTTGTGTTTGTTTGTTTGTTTGTGTGTGTGTGTGTGTGTGTGTGTGTGTGTTTGTGTGTGTGTTTGTGTGTGTGTGTGTGCATGCGTTTGTGTGCGTGTGTGCCTGCCTGCGTGCTTGCCTACGTGTGTGCGTGTGTGCATGTGTGTGTGTGTGTGTGTGTGTGTGTGTGTGTGTGTGTGTGTTTGTGTGTGTGTGTGTGTGTGTGTGTGTGTGTGTGTGTGTGTGTGTGTGTGTGTGTGTGTGTGTGTGTGTGTGTGTGTGTGTGTGTGTGTGTGTGTGTGTGTGTGTGTGTGTGTGTGTGTGTAGCCATGCATAGCCCTGGACGGCTAATCAATGGTAGCTCTGGCCACGCGATGTTATGTTCAACAGCAGAGAGAAGGCGTTGACTGTGGTGTGTTTGCTATTGCATTTGCTGTACATTTAGCTCTAGGAGATGATGTAGCAAGCCTGGAATTCGACCAACCACGAATGAGGAAACATCTGTACAAATGCTTGCATCAGAAGAAAATGACAGGTTTTCCGTAGTGCGCCCAAGCAACTGCTAGACGCACTCCTAGACTTCGCCGTACCTACATAAAAATTTGCCGCAACTGTTTGATGCCAGAAGAATGCGATGATACCGTGCGGTGTCAAAATTGTGAGGACTGGTTTCACGGTAGTTGTCTTCAACATGATCTACCACAACAAAGTGACAAATGGCGCTGTGACAACTGTTTGTAAAAACGCTGTAACTACAGTAGACGATAGAGAGTCAATTGCTTTAACGAAGTTAACTAAAATAGATGTTATCAGCCGCAAATTTAATTAGACAGCAAACATACAATTTGTTAGAAATTTAGCACAAAACGCAGACTGTATAATAGAGTTTAGAATGTCACATTTTTAGATGTGCGAAATTCTCATAATAAGTACGGCGCAGGAATGTCAAATTCTCTAAAAAATACGGCTCAAGAGATGCCAAATTTCCTAGGAAATACTGCTCGGGCATGCCAAATTTCCTAGGAAATGCGACTCGGGGATGCCAAATTTCCTGGGATTCCAAATTTCCTAGGATTTACGGTTCGGGGATGCAAAATGTCCCGAAGGGATACCAAATTCCCTAGTGAATATGGCTCGGGGATACCAGATTCCCGGGGATGCCAAATTTGCTATGACACCAGATTTCCGGGCCTCAAGCATAGTAGTCGTTCAACGACCCGACGACCCGACGACAGACCGTATATATATATATATATATATATATATATATATATATATATATATATATATATATATATATATATATATATATATATATATATATAGTTGGTTAGCAGAGATGCAAGTAAAGCTATTTCGAGCAATAGGCGAGAAGCGGTGTCGTTACTGACCAATAGACGAAAGTGATGTCATCATGAGGCTCCAATTCTCTTTGGTAGCTGCTAACGAGAATTCGGCCATCGGGCGTCCGTCCTGTACATGGCGTTTAGTCCTTCGCTTTAAGGGTTTAGCACATACATTTGTACATGTATGTTTCCCCAACAACAACCAGGAGCGAGGGTGTATAGCTGTACCTGACTTGTAACATTGTGCTTGTTCCACAGCGTTTCTGTATAGTGGCTCTGCAGTCTGACAACTTGAATTTTTGGTGTGCGTGGCTGAGCGGTAGTGGTGTTGTTGCAAAGATCACTAGTGTCGTCTTCAACAGAAATTTGGCGTTTGACAGGAATTTGCGGAGAACGTGCATTGTCTATGACAGCGTCTGTTTGTGGGACAAAGCGGCTCGGCTGATCTGTAAGTACGCTAGTGCGTCTCTATTCATTTCTGTTTTACGGTATCCAAAGTCAGAGCGAACGAACGCCTAGCTAATCTGCATGTGCACGTGTATGTTTTCCCAATTGATGTTTTGTTTTGGCTCTGGGCTTACCTCATTACAACAACCAAAATTGCGGATAGACGGATAGCTGTGTAAATACGGTACAGTGCACAGTAGGCGACGTCTAGCTACAGAAGCGGCACAAACAACAAGACGCCAAGAGAAGCTGCACAAATAACGAGACTTTTACATTCTCGTGAGCTGGAAAATCGGTGGTGAGCTGTTTGTTTGGTGTCCATTTGTAACCAGGCGAAGATCCAGGATTTTTGAAAATTTCGATAGACCACGCCTACTTCAGTCAATGCATTTGCATTGCTAGAGGTGCAAATGGCCCAAGCTTCTTACAGCTTAGCTAAAGTAAATGGCAACAACTATGGCAACATATCTCTAGCAATGTGTCATGTTATAAACTCCCTAGATCATCAAAACTGTCTAACAGAATATAACTGCATTATGCCTATACTACTGTTAAATATATGTTAAGTAAATAGACTACGGTGCAACTATGTCTCTTTCAAACAAAGACTGTATGAATAATCTCCGTGGATGATTTTGTACAAACTTCATCTGCTGGTACTCGGTCTTTGTAATGCATGGCGATGATAGGTGTGCAAGACGCTCCTCTGCCATGGTAGACCTTGCATATAAGTCTTCAGTCTCCTCAGTAGAAAAAATGAACTCTCTGCGTCTGCACTTGTGATAGGCAGGTGTACATGCTATCAATAGCAGACGATGAACATTTGGGTAAAACCGAGGGTCACAGGCTCCCAAGGCCAGGAGAAGGTTAATTAATTGTTCGGTATGGCCTTCTTGCACTCTTGCTCTCTTTTCCTTGCTTCTTGCATTTTCTGGTATTTACTTTGCCATACTGACTGCCACGTCCTCACTTCACCTCGTAGAGACTTCGGGAATGGAAGATCGGCTTTCCATTCATTGGGTCAACGTTGGAACGAACCAGAAAAGTAAGCACTAGACACAACAATGCTCGGACATTATCTTGCTCACCATTAGATCGTTCGCGCATCTGAAGAAGCAGGAAGTCTAGGAGGGGTATCGCAACGGATCGTTTGTAGTGCACAATCGGACTCCGCCTACTAATAGGAGTATTGCTCCGGTTTCGCTGTTAAGTTCGTTTTTCTTGGAACAGATTCAACGGATCCAATCCTGTCTGCGAGTCGCAGAATGTCTTGATACCAGATGGCAAAGAGGTTGTGTATATCCTGCCTTGTTGCCTTCATTCTTTCAGTTAAAGGAACATGCTATCAATAGCAGACGATAAACATTCGGGTACAAAAAAAAGTCACAAGCTCCCAAGTCCAGGAGAAGGCTAATTGTTGGGTATGGCCTTCTTTCACTCTTGCTCTTTTCCTTGCTTTTTGCATTTCCTGGTTTGCTTTGCCATACTGACTGTCAAATTCTCACTTCACCTCGTAGAAACTTCGGGAATGGAAGAACGGCTTGCCAGTGCAACATTCCATCTACGATTTCCATTGCGTCAATGTCAGAACGAACCAGAATTAAGGATAAGCACTAGACACAACAATGCGCGGACATTATCTTGCTCACCATTAGATTTTTCGCGCATCTGAAGAAGCAGGGAGTCTAGGAGGGGTATCGCAACGGATCGTTTGTAGTGCTCAATCGGACTCTGACTACTAGTAAGTGTATTGCTCCGGTTTTGCTGTAAGTTTATTTTTCTTGGAACAGATTCAATGAATCCAATCCTGTCTGCGAGTCGCAGAATGTCTTGATACTAGAAGTCAAAATGGTTGCATATATTCTGCCTTGTTGCCTCAATTCTTTCAGTTACGTACTGAGTGAACCATTCCGTACGCAACAAATATATCCTGGTTACGAGTCTGGAGTTTCACTGCCAGATGTCTCAATTCGTCAAGAATCTTCTTAGTTATTTTAACTAAATACTGGAAATGAGCACAGTGCGGCTTCAAGACCTCGTGCTTTAACTCCAAGGCTAAAAAAGGGAGGTTGATACCCCCACACCCCCTACCTAGATCTGCCATCTTGTAGGATGACTCTGCACGCTACCCTCAGATGTTCCAGGTTGGAGATTTTGTATTAGCTTTGGATCCGACGTTTTGTGTTGTTGTGCCTATTTTTGACGTAAGTCCCAAATCAGTAGCACCAAGTCTAGTAATGCGATTATGGTGGACAGCACTATCACATGCAATGAGTAGGCTTTGATTGGTGTCTCCTATGGGGCTAGAGACAAAGCCGTCTGTGGCAAAGACTTCGAAAACGAGCCAGTCCAAAACGAGATCGACCGTTCCAAGAACAATACTTACGATCAGGAAAAACAATTGGCATCGACCACGGCGGCAGCAATCCGGTAATTCACGGCAGCCTTTCGTCACTTTACTCGCGTTCCTTGCAAAGTTTATGTCTTCAAAGACCGACTACATGATAAAGAGCTAAGAGTTGATATAGTCACGATACGTTGAGGTAATTTTTGTATTGAGAAAACAAGAAAGTCTCGAGAGCGAATGAACTGTGGCAATTTTGCTGACGAGTCTTATCTCACGTGAAAAACTAGGAAGCCTGTGTCTGCACGAACCTCGTAATTACGCGCAGTTTTGTGTTTCAAAATTTGTTTGGTTGCATGGCTATCACTAATAATTGAACAAACTGCTGTGGTTATGTTGCTATACCATAAAAGGGTGTGTATTGTTAGTATATAATCCTGTATGGTTTGCAAGTAAGGAACATTGCTAAGGGACAATCAGAAGCAGGAAGGTCACGCGGTATGTTTAGAAACTGAAACTGCAAACGAAAGAAAACTATTCTTTTCGTTTTCTATTGCAGAACCAGACGTTATTTTCTTTATAATAAAATGTTTAATTAAATAATTATCTAAAGTTTAGAACATGAAAACATTGCGCACTGTATGAATTTAATAGTAGAAATAAATGTACGTCTAAACTGTTAGCTGCCGGCCCTGTCAACGTTTGTAAAAAAATATTAAATTTATGGCAAATATCACACATCTTCAACCTTCAACAGTCCATTTGTACAGATGACGACAGTGTAACGTTCTTACATGCACATTTGTATGGGAAAGCATGTATATGGTTAATCATAATTAATTAAGTTGCGTTGCCATAATTTGTCAAGCCTGAGTTGTGTTCCATACATGGCCATACACATAATTTGCGTTTACCTGGTATTTGACTGAACCGGTGTTTGGTTTGAGTGAACTAGTAATCTGAGTTGAATAATAGTCAGTCGGTGAAGGAGAAAGTTTGAGTGCAGGTGATAATAGAAGTTGTTGTGTTTTGTACACTCATTACGGTGTCGACTGCTTGTGTCTTCTCGCTGTACCTACACTGCCGCTACTCGTCGTCCAGCTCGTGACAAACAGGAAAAGCATTAATCAGTAAAGGAGAAGATTCTGTCCCAGATTATGATCGACATTTATGTCTTTTCTTGTCAGTTTGTCTTGTGAAAAGACGTCAGCAAATGTCACATTTGACACAACAAAATACACGCACTCACGCACGCACACACACACCAACTATTTAAAGAGATTTAGCCTTTCAATTAGACGAGCAATTAATTATAATTATATATAGAGTACAACTTGGTAGATATTAACAAATAGCTTAGTAACAAACAGAAAAGGTAGAATAAATTAGAACACTAATGGAAATATACCAAAAGTAATGATGTTGTAATTAGAAGTTTAGTTAGTTTAAACATGCAGTGTCTAGCACAAACTCAAGAATATCCAATGTCACGATCAACGAGCACGTATCATGGTATGCAATAGGAAAAACGTGCAACGCTAAAGTATAACGGCATGCGTAAAACATGAGGTACGGGATATCGAAATCTTAGTAATATATCTGCAAACACATCAGCTCGTTTAATTAACGACATTCAGTAATGCTTTGGTGTATTTGAGTTTCTAGCGATACAGTTCAGTTCTCTAAGCCGCGTCTGCAGTAAACAATAGACACTATCTATAACCGAAGTTTGTTACAGTAAGTTTTTGCAAATCTATAACAACAGTTTTAAGGTCGCCAATATATTGTTATTGTTGAGCTGGTGGCATCTCTGCTATCATGATTCGAGATACGGAGTTCCATCCAGTATAACCATCCGCCAAAGTATGACCGTTACATTTGCCGATGTGGAATCCAACTCTGACGTCACCTGCTGGAATGTTCTCACAATAACCTTCAACTTGTCTGTGACGATGAATGTTATTATTTGCATAAGTGTAATATACTCCCTCGATTGTCATCGGTCCAGTGCACTCTCGATTGTTAAAAGTAAAGAACCAACGAGAACAACAATTGGCACAATTGATACGCAGATTTCCGGCATATGCCACGTGCAGTGCGGTATTCCCATGCTTTTTAGTAAAGCGACATTCCTATATGACAGAACAACGTAGACAATTCAAGTAACAATACTACTGCAGTAGGCATACAAGTATTAAGTTACTTGAATAAGTCCAGTGTCTTTGACATCGTTTCTCTTCCACACACATTGCTTCCAGTTTGATTGCTGAGTCACGTCTCCCTTTTCTCCCTTCACTCCCAAATCGCCCTTGATTCCTTTCACGCCCCCGTCTCCTTTCGGCCCTTGTGGACCTAATTTTCCACTCTCCCCTTTCCCTCCTTGTTCTCCTCTTTCACCACGACCACCTTTCTCACCAATTGTTCCATCTCTTCCATCTCTGCCATCTCTTCCAGGAGATCCCAAAGGACCTGGTGATCCGGGAGAGCCAGGCACGCCTGGGACTCCACCACAGCATCCCTTCTATTAAAAGAGCAGCTATAGATATTAAATAATTGCTTAATTAATTAATCACGATTTACGCATTTATTATTGCCACATTTTTCAGCAAAATGCTCAATTCAAGAATAAAATGTTAATGCAACGTACAGTGTGTACTGACATATAACTCATTCATTAATCAAACGTCTTGTAACTAAAATGGTCCATCTTTCTTACGTTATCTGAAGTTTCTGCACTTGATGTAACTGCTATTACGAGCAGCAAAGAGACCAAAATCGTTGAGCTGATACACTGATGTTCCATCATCTCGTTTACTCTCCCTGGCTCTCTTGACTGACTACTATCCAATTCAAGTGTGCTTATATACTCGTGGCTCTACTAGGGAATGACGTAATGATAACAGCACACTAATATAGGAAAGTCCAACTATGGAGTTGTTGACAATTGGCAGAAAGCGGACGGTAGGTGATGTAACCCGACCATAATGTAGTCCCGCAACACCGTGTTCTTGGAGATATCATTTACATTGACTCCTATAATTATAGTACCAGAGAGTTCCAGAGGTTCGACCTACTCACCATCCTTACCAAATTTGTACACGCCGTGTTGATGGCTCATGCAAACAAAATGTTGCATCAGCAATCTAGATGCATGATCACAATAGTATAGATTTCGGGCGGAAGTCTGCTGCTCGATGTAATAACACAACATATCCTTTTCACAGTCTGCTTTTCATGCGGAAGACAGCCAAGTAAATGTAGCAAAGGACGGCTTCGTGTATACGTAGTGAAGAAATGAGCATGGCCACTTTTCAAACCAACTGGTTGTTAGCCGGGGTTGATTATTCTAGACGACGGCGTCACCGCTTTGGGTACTTGAAACTTGATTCAGACGGCTGATGGAGCTGTCTTGGAATGATAACCCCGTCGACACTAATCAAGGACGTTTCATGAGCCATTGTAGATGCACAGACTGTCAGTGTATTACTCGTAGTAGAGTCCCGTATCTGATCTCGGTCATTTCCTAATCTCGGTCACTCGTTCTCTGCTAAATAGCTGCAGCCAGACCTAGCTGCTACGCTAGCGTCATGGTCCTACTGGATAGCAACTAGAAGCATCCGTCGTAACGTTGCTGCTGTAGAACTTGAAAACTGATCGCACCTATTCTCGGTCACAGAGTATCCTATCTCGGTCAGTGTTTGCCATCTCGTTTTTACAACTCCGCAATTCATCTCCGTCGATAGGCTCATTATATGACTTCCTTTCGTCAAATTGTTGGTTTGTTTTGTCAACCTCTACTCTTGCAGCTAGTCAACGAAGAAGACAGATGACTCATGAAACATAGCTAGTTTCTGTTACCTGATCTCGTCTCTTCAGACGCAGGTCTGAGGCGTTCTTTTTGGCTAATGTTATAGTCATCACCGCTGGCTACTATACTAGGGGGTGATGTTAGTGGTCATCGTTCTGTTGCTATGGCAGACCGTGAAATCTGGGAAGCAAATGCACGGACATCCGGGATCATATGCGGTCAGTCGCTTCATCACATTCTACATGACGAATTTCATGTCTGTTGAAAGGTTCGCTTTGGATGTTTATGCCACTGAATAGCCGGTTTTGTCTCTTCAGTTTTTCTGTTGCAGTGCGGTGAGAAAGGTGATCGATATAGTTTGCTAGACAGACGAAAGACACAGAAACACAACATGAGATTGAGAAGATAGGAAGACGAGTGGAGACTTACAGTTAAGCATAAACTGGCAGTCAATGTAGAGTGAGTCAACGATAGACATAAATATAGCATGACAGACATGGGGACAACGAGACAAATTATGACTTTAGAGGCAGTTAAACTGTCACAAGCACAGATAGACAGGGAGGAGGATTCACACACACACACACACACACACACACACACACACACACACACACACACACACACACACACACACACACACACACACACACACACACACACACACACACACACACACACACACACACACACACACACACACATTCAGATACACCTGATGCAGATAGACAAACAAACTGCATGATTGCATGCAATGGCACTCACTTGTGCTCTTAATTTGAAGCTTTGTGTTTATCTTGAGAAATAGGTGACATGTCACTGAGTATCAAGAAAGACGATTTATTCTATGATTAACTGAGTATTACTTAGAAATTTTAATTATCTTTGTTATGCTATACTGAGTTTTTGTTGTGTTTGTTGTGGCTCTCCAGGTTCTCCGTCTATTGTTAGAAAAATAGTGACACAACAAATCCATCTTCCTCTCCTGTCATTGTGGTCACGTGAGGTTTGAACGGTTCTTCCACGGGTCACGTGATGTAGCGACCGTGTCATAATGAGAAGACTGAATATTTAATTCTAGATACTTTTATTTGTTCAAGAGATGTTTTGTATTATGAAATATAGAGTAGAATGTAAATAGTAACAATGATGGAATACTTATTAACAGTCATAGTTGCAGATGATTCACACGCATTTTCGGGTAAGCTAGTGGGACGTTAGAAATATTGATACAAAACTTCGATGGGAATGCGTACACATGTACAGTGATGTACATTTATTTAATCACTTGACTCACGTCACTGTCTTTGTATCCAGGGTCAGTTTGGATAATTTGTATTGTTAGTAGCACAGTGATAAGTTAATTAATTTAAAATAATGTAAATATTAGGTCTCTAATTTTTTGTTTATTTTTTGTTATTAAATTTTTCATTTTATTACATTTACAGAATTAATTTTTTGCTCCATTAGCTATTGACAACCAAAAATTAATTTAGTATCCTATGATAATAAACAAGTTAGTGATTACAAATAGCTGAGAGCAGGTGAGATCGCCAAGAAATCGATATTCAGACTCAACAGTGCACGTGACTCACGTGACTCAAGCGACTAAATTTAGAAATGATGTAACCGCATACATACTATAACACGTTGGAATTGAGGCCCCGATCAAACGAGTTTGAGCTCAGACTGCTCCAGAGCGTTTGTTAGTAAGTTAAATTGAGTAGTAATGTAATATTTATGGTGATGAAGTGTAATTTTGTTGTGTGAGAGTGTCGTGTTGAGTGATTTCTCGTTTGTGAGTGAAACTGTAAAGATTTGTTGTGATTGATGTGTTGATGTGATGTTAGAATGAGTCAGACACACCAGACATGGATAGGAGACTAGCGTTAGCAGTGGAGGACAACAATGTTGATGAGGTGGAAAGTCTTTTGAAGGCAGGAGCCTCTCCCGATGCGTATGGTATTCAGGTATGTTATTGACTGAGTGACTCGTTTTATTGTTTGTTGATATCATCTCACTCTATTGTAGGGATGGCCTGTACCTGTGACAGCTTGTGATAGAGGCTTCAATTCCATTGCACAATTTTTGTTTCAGGAAGGAGCAAAAGTGAACAAAACTGCTCCTGATGTAAGTGTTGAGAGTGAATGAATGAACGAACGAACGAACAAACGAATGAATGAACGAATAGAATGATATTTCAATGATGTGATGAGATTTGTGATAGGACCGATATTACATTAAATACCAATACTAAAGCACAATTATTGTTATTGCAGGGTTACGCCGCTTTAATGTGGGCAGCATTTCGTGGTTATGATTCACTAGTTGTTATGTTATTATCAGCTAATGCTGATGGTAATCTGAAGGATAAGGTGAGTGTTTGTATTTGTTGTTGTTGTATGTGTTGATGTGATGTATGAGATGTTATGTACTAATAATAAATGTATTAATATTGAATATTATTATAATTTTATTTAATTAATAGAAAGTGGAGAAATACAAACAATTGTAGAAATTTGTTTTATATATATTGGTTGGTTTTAAATAAACTATTATTTATATGTATGTATGTATGTGTATTTGTCACTTTGTTTGTCTCTAGTTTTCTATTTCTCGGTTTGTGTGTGTTTTTGTCTGTCTGTTGTAGATCGTTTATTGTAAAAATCAAAGCTAATACAGTAAACATTATATTACTATAACAAATTAGTAAGTAAAGTTAAAGATAAATGACCATAGTGTAGGATTTATGTCTGTCTGTCAGTGTGTCTGTCTGTCTGTTTGTCTTTTAATCTGTCTGTCTGTTTGTCTTTTAATCTGTCTGTCTGTCTGTCTGTCTGTACTTATGTATGTATCTCAGTGTGTTTGTCTGTCTGTCTATGTCTGTCTATCACTGTGTCTGTCTATCACTGTGTCTGTCTGTCTGTCTATGTGTCTGTCTGTCAGTGTGTCTGTCTGTCAGTCTGTCTCTCCGTCTGTTTGTCAGTGTGTCTGTATGTATGTATGTATGTCTGTCTGTCAGTGTGTCTGTTTGTCTGGTTGTCTGTCTGTCTGTCTTTCAATGTGTCTGGCTGTCTGTCTGTCTGTCTGTCTGTCTGTCTGTTTGTCTGTCTGTTTGTCTGTCTATCTGTTTGTCTGTCTGTTTGTCTGTCTGTTTGTCTGTGTGTCCGTCTGTCTGTCTGTCTGTCTGTCTGTCAATACATTTATTTCTTATACATGACATTATGCTAAAACCATTAAGTTCTGATTGACTTAAAAAATTATTTACTGTCTGTCTCTCTTTCTGTTTGTCTGTTTGTGTCTGTCTGTCTGTTTGTCTGTCTGTGTCTGTCTGTCTGTCAGTTTGTCTGCCTGTCTGTCTGTCAGTTTGTCTGTCTGTCTGTCTGTCTGTTTGTCTGTCTGTACGTCTACTTTCTCATTATGATTATCTTCTTATGTTTCTTATTATAATTATCTGTTATTGTAGTTTGGATGGACGGCATTACACTTTGCTGCTGCCAACAATCACTCCAAAGTTGTTCGTATTCTGTTAGAGAATGGATGTGATATCAATATAAAGAACAATGTAAGACATGTTGATGTGAATGTGAATGATAATATTTGTAATCATTGTATTGTGAATTTTGGCGTGCATGGTGTTAGCACAACTTAGCTACTAGTCAGGGTTCTAGTCAGGTATGCTAAGGTGTAGCGGCCCGCTATGTCTTCAGAACTGCCTTCTACGCCTTCCACATATGTCTACTTGTTCAGAGCTGACCTCTACACCTCCAATACTGGCTACACATGTAGTAGGTACCATACACCTGCATGTACGCTTCCAATATAGATTAATTTATATTAACAAATTATTAAGAAATAATAATTAATTAATTTGCGTACAATTCATTAGCCTCCAACTTCCAGAACAGAGAGCGCACGAACTCTAGTCTGGACCACATCGCTACTAAAATGATTTTGGTAGTACATATGAAAAGTGATGCTAAATGGTAGTCTAACAGCGTAGGATTGTTTTACCTAGATCAACATATCATATTCTTCGGCAGACCTCTAGCTACTCTAACTGCTCGACTAGCGAGACTACCACTCAACCAGTTGTCAAAGGTGATGGTCTAGCGACGTTGCTGTGCATGTCCTCTCACTGCAAAGCTTGAAAAGATCGAAGAACTAAATCTCTGGTGTGCACTTAGCCGCCCATGAGGATTTCACACGCATGCAATCAGCATTAGTACACTTAGCAAAACCAATTATTGCTAAACCAATCAGACTTTACAACCGACGTTCTGGTTTTAAGACGCTAATTGGCTTAGAAGGCTATTTCCAAAATAATTTTAGTACCGTTCTGGTCCAGATTAGAGTTTCTGTGCTGCGCTCACTCTCTGGTCTGGAAGTTTGAGGCTAACAAATAATTTATTTATAGAAATTGATTGTTTGCAGATTATTTATATATTATTTATTTAATATTATATACAAATTATTTATCTATTTATTTAATGTTATTTATGAATAATTTATTGATACATTAATTATATGCAAATTAGTTATTTATTAATTTGTTATTTATTATTATTATTTATTATTTTTAAGGCATCTATGAATGCTAAGGTACAGTACTGGCAATAAGTAACCTAACATTTTTATGGTATGCGTATCGTATCCTATCGTATTGCGTATGGTATCGTATTGCGTATCATAGCGTATCGTATATCGTATTGCGTATCATAGCGTATCGTATATCGTATTGCGTATCATATATCGTACCAACTGGTATCTTATCTTAATTGTATCATATATTATGTTGCGTATCGTATATCCTATGGATGGTATCTTATCTTAATTGTATGGTATCATCTTTTATCTTATCCTATCCTACATGGTATCTTTTATGGTATGGTATGATATGGTATGGTATCATAGCGTAGCGTAGGGTATCGTATCGTATCGTGTCGTATTGTATCGTATCGCTGTCAGCTTACTTATTGCCGGTACTGTACGCATCTACACTGGCTACTCATGTAGTAGGTACTGTACACTACACCTGCACATGTGCAGTTATATCTTTAGCATTGTATTGGTAATGAGAAACAGCTTAATTAATTTAAGAATGTAATAGATACGTCACTATCAGTCTGCCACTTAGTGTGATTTGTTTTATTTAGAAATTTGCACAGAAATTACATGCCACGCCCACATGTTAGACTAGTGTCAAGCCCATACCGCTACACCTTCCAAAACTCCTGGCTAGAACCCTGCTAGTTTATAGAAAATTCTATTTATTTTGTTTGATCTACAGTCAATGCTTCAGCAGGTGATAAAAAACATATAACTATAAACTGGTGGATTATACATCTAATTTTAGTATCGTGTATTTTGATGTGTTAATATTAGAAGATGTTAATCATACTTGGATATTGTGTGTATTTGATAGAGAGGAGATACTGCACTGCAAGTGGCTGAGAGACACAAGAAGAAAGATGCTGCAGATGCAATCAAGTCATTCATTGTAAATTGTGAGTCTGTGTGTGTGTGTGTGTGTGTGTGTGTGTGTGTGTGTGCGTGTGTGTGCACGTGCACGCACGCAGCTCAATTTGTTAGAGAGTGCATGTGGAGAATGAAAACATCCGGGACCTTGCAGAGTTGCAGGTTCAGGTTACAGTGATGGCGAGCTATGGCGAGCTATTGCATAATTTCTTTAATTAAACAAGAAACTTACACACAATTGCTTCTCTTGGATCAGGAGTATAAATGAGTACTTGGTCATTGACTGGGGTGGACGTGACCGCTGGCCTGGCAGTAACATCATGCAACAGATTTTTTGGGCCTTGATGTCCAGTCCCGAGCTACGCCATACTCAATGCACCGGGATGACTCCGGCCAAGCATGTGGATTGTAGCGCTGGCCCTAAGCCTCCAGGTAACGCATGGAGGCTCTGCTCTAGAGGCATGTGAAGGGTGTTTGTTTGTAGGTGAGTGGATGGTATGTGTTTGGTTGTTAATGGGTGGAAGATCCCTGGTTGTTGATAGATGGGTATGTTAGTATGTCTGAGATTGGTTTGATGGTTTTGTGTTAGGATGGCAGACCAGTTGATCAGATGTGTCGTTTAGTGTGTGTGTGAGTTTGTTTGTTGTTTGTGTATTATAATATGTTGTGTGTGAGTGTGTGTGTGTGTGTGTGTGTGTGTGTGTGTGTGTGTGTGTGTGTGTGTGTATGTGAGCAGGAGCTTTGTGAGTGGTTACATGAACTTTTGGGTGAATTGGTGGGTTGTCACTATTTTATGGGTCAGTGGGTGGGCAGTGGATGATTTGATGGGTTGGTGGGTAGATGAGTCATACAGAAGGTCAATCGATGGGTCGCTGAGTTGGTGACTGGATCATTGGGTGGGTCAGTGTGTGTTTTCTTGGTATGACTTAGGGCGCGTTTGCACTAGTGCCTAAACCGGTTACCAAGTGGTTTAAGCTAAACTGGTTTAAGAATTGACCTGTTTGCACCTGCACTAAACCAGTTATATGTTAAACCTAAACCGCTTTCTTAAACCTACTTCGAAGTAGGTTTAGCAAAGTGGTTTAGGTTTAACTGTCATGTGACAGTAGTGCGCTTGTTTAGATGGCTTCTGACAACGCTATTTTGAGGATATTGACTATTTTGTCGGGGTACGATTGCCCTAGAAGATGTAAGGGTTGTTAGCTAGGGGAAAGAAATCAGTAGCTACGGAGAGAGAAGACGGTGTCCTTGGTCATCCTCATGCAAATTCCTACTAGCAGATGCTGAATCAGTAACAACCAACAGTTGTCCTGACTCGGTGACAGACCAGGCCAATACTTCAAATTATGGGGTTCGTAAACAGTTTGTTTAGCACATTCCGGATGTGCTAGTTTATAGTGGAAACAGTCACTTTCTTGAACTGGTTTAGTTTTAAAGCATTTAAGCTAAACTAGTGTAAGGTGCAGCTAGTGGAAACACGGCCTTAGCAATTGTATCAAGATCTACTTGGAGAGAGCATTGCTATGCCTTTCTGTAGTCTAGTCAATTGTTATATGGCAATGTTGATTTACAAACTGTTGTCTGTCGTGACTGCCTCAAATGTTCAGACTCATTAGTGATCTGAAGAGACACAAATGTATTACTGAAAGACAAAGATCTGTACATCAGTAAACTGGAGCCGTTGAATGCCAGACATGTAAGAGGTATTTTAGAATTAAAGGAGGCTATTTAGTACAGAAATGCATGGGAAGACCTTTTTTTTACTTTTTCTTTGTCCCCACTGAAGAGGTAGCATGTCTGTTTAGACGGAAGAAATACAGGCGGAGGAGTGTGTGCGTGCGTGTGTGTGCGTGTGTGTGTGTGTGTGTGTGTGTGTGTGTGTGTGTGTGTGTGTGTGTGTGTGTGTGTGTGTGTGTGGTACTGTCGCTCAATTGGTTAAAGAGTTATCCTATGGAGTGATTACATCCGTGACTTTGCAGGGTTGTAAGTTCAAGTCACAGTAATGACGAGCTACGGCATATAGAAACTTACACACAATTGCCTGTCTTGACTCAGGAGTATAAATGAATACGTGGTCATTGACTTTGAGTCAAGACCGCTGACTTGGCAGCAACATCATGCAGAAGGTATTTGGCCTTGGAGTCCAGCCCAATAGCTGCGCCATAGTCAGTGTCATAGATAACTCTAGCCAAGCTCACAGAGAATTGTCGGCACTGGCCCTAAACCTCCACATAGTGCTTGGCGGCCCTGTCTCTAGAAGCAGGGGAGCTATCTTAATAACTGACCTTAAGGTTGAATTTGATGTGAACAGCTTAACATTTGTCAGGGTGTGTGTGTGTGTGTGTGTGTGTGTGTGTGTGTGTGTGTGTGTGTGTGTGTGTAGGTGAGTGAGTGTGTGAGTGTGGCAATGGTGCGTTCTTCAGACAAACCCAGGCCTCTTTTTTTCTCAGACAAGTTGCGCACCTCATTAGTGATCTAGTCCAGATTGTTTGATCCAGGAGAGAGGCAGAAATTCACAAGCCTTATGGATAGAAGATTTAACGGTGTCCCACAGAGTGTGTGCAGAAGAGGACTGAGTAAATTCACTAAGCACTTTGGCTAAGGCAGATGGATAGCCAGCTCTGCAAGTTGACGAGATGTTAGTGGTCTGATAGCGTATCTTATCTGTTTGCCTTTGCTTGACCTTGATTTTAAATTGCAAGGAAGACACGGCAAGTTCATGGTCAGACTCATGAAGAGTTGACCGATACACACGAGTGTCCAGTACACTTGTATGAAAACACTTGTTGACAAGAACATAGTCAATCATGTGACTAGATTTGGATCTGTCACCATTTCTGAATCAGGTGACTTGGTGGGATAATTTATGCTGAAACCATGTGTAAAAATTATTAGCTGATTGCTAGCACGAAAGTCCAGCAGTTGTACACCATTTTCATTACACCCTCCAATACAGAAATCAGGAACAAGAGAAAAAACGAAATACGAGGAACGGGTTTCGGCAGTGGAACTAGCTTCTTTCACCCAATCATACTGTCATGCACAGGTGGATGTAGCAAGATCACCACAACATTTCTGAAGAGATTAGCGTCCTTATGTAATAGGCAACGCCAGTAAACTCAATGTGTGTATTACAAATAAGAACACAAAAGAATGACTCAATAGCTAGCAAATGACTGAACCATCTGGGCAGTCACGTTTATCGGTCTAGTCATACAGGTGTCAATTACTATGCACTATATCACACTACTCCCATTTATGATGGGCTCATCCTCGAGCCTAATATTGCAATGGATCTGGTGGCCGTCGAACCCGTCGAGGATATCAAGCAACTCTCTGGTTTGGTGCATCTTCTGGGAGAATAAGGTGGCGAATTTGAGTTGGACACCATTGCTTGCTTGTTCCAGTGGTGTTGCAGGGATCTGCTCGCTGTGGTTGAATTCTGCGACAAATGCGATTTACATGAACAATTTTTCTCTTTCGACCATTCACAATTTTCAGCGTAACTGGACTTCTGACTGACTGCACAATCCAACCTCCTTCCCATCGTGAATCCAACTTCCCTGCAGTTGGTATTGACAGCCAGATGGTGTCACCTCCAAGAAAGGAGCACTCTGTTGCTTGACGATCATAGTTCTCTTTCTGGCGTTTTTCCGAAATGGTGACCTTAGTTTTACGAAGCCTTTAATCTCTGCCAGCTTGTGTTTAAGATGAGCTTGATAGGATTCAGACTCAAACGCTGTTTCTGGTTGCAAGCTATTGGTTTGAGATGCTCTTCCAAACATTAGACCAAGTGGTGACATACCAGTAGAAGAATGTACTGTTGTTCTGTACGCAAACAATACCAATGACAGTTGACACTCCCTGTCATGCTGTTTGAACATATGCTCGAAGCATTTGAAGTAACGATCTATTCAAGCACTCCACCATCCCATCCCCTTGTGGGTGATAATCTGTAGTTCTAGATTTTTCTATGCCAAATGCATCCAATGTTTGTCGCAACAACGAACTTTCAAAATTTCGGCCTTGATCTGAATGAATGACCTCAGGAATTGCAAACATTGAAAATAATTGCACTAGCTCTGATGTAATACTAGAAGCTGTTTGGTCTTTTAACGGAATGGCTTCTGGCCACTTGGTAAAATAGTCTTGTACGACTAAGAGGTATCTGTTTTCTCTTGACGAGATTGGCACCTCTAAAATGTCAACTGAAACCATTTGCCGTAGTCGTCCAATTGGCCTTGAAATCAGTGGAGCCTTCATGGGTGCAGGAGGTTTAGTTTCTTGACATGTATAGCACTTTCGACAGTACACTTCAACATCTTTATTCATTCCAACCCAGTAGGCTAACTGTTGAAGTTTGTCGGATGTCTTCAATCTTCCTTGATGTCCAACACTAGGAGCATCATGAGCTTGCCGCAGTGCCTGTTGGTGGAGACTGTCCGGTAGAATTGGAACTGCAATTGATCACTCATTGATTTAGGCTTATAGCAACAGAGAACACCATCGACAACTGTCAACTGCGGCCACAATTGAACATATCTTTGTACAACTGAAGAAGTTGCATTAGGAGGTGGCTCTGAGTGTGACATACGTTTACACAGTTGAGAAATAAGTGGATCATTCCTCAGTGCCTGATACAAACTATCTCGTGACAAGCAATGTGATACTGTAGTCAACGAACATGATTCATCTTTGGAAATACAACTACAGAGGCGAGATAGGGCATCTGCGTTGGCATTCTGCGATCCTAGATTATACTCAAACTCAAGTTGTTCTCCTGTAAAGCTAAAGCCCAACGATAGAGCATTCCTTCTGTTTTTTGTTTGACAACCATTGTAGAGGAGCATGATCAGTATACAACTTCAATGACCGTCCAAGTTAGTAATGTTGAAACTGTTTGGTACCAAATATGCCAAACCCTTTCTTAGATCACACTGTAATGTTTCTTCGCTTTGGTGAAACTTCTACTTGCGTAAGCCACCACTCAATTATCTTGTTCTAGCACGCACCTCAATCCAGATTCACTCGCATCTGTGTGCAACACAAGTTGGCCAGCATTCGCTTGAAACTGTGGGTACACCAAGACAGCGGCAGTACTCAGAGCTTCCTTTAGCTGTTTAAATGCTTCCTGACATTCTGCCGACCATGTGAAGGGTACTCCTTTGTGTGTGAGCTGATGTAGTTGTCCTGCAATGTCAGCAAAATGATGATTATATCTCTGGTAATACAATGCAATTCCTAAAAACCGACGTAGCTCCGTTACATCATTTGGAATGGCCTAATTCCTCACAACCTCTATTTTATCTTCATTTGGAAGTATTCCGTTGGTCAAAAATACATGTCCAAGATATTTCACTTCATGTTTACCAATGCAACATTTGTGTGGTCCTAATGTAGGACCACAAGTGGCAGAGGATAGACCGTGCATGTAGACGTTTCCTAAGGTTGAAGCAAGAACAGCTTGTATCGCATGCGCAGCGCATGTCACTTTTCCTGTTTCTAACAGTTTGATGTTCTATTTGCGTTGGCTTTCTGACCTTTCTCGTTCTTTTCCCACGCCCCAAGTCCGTGACTCCGACAAGAAAAACAGGAAATATGCATGGCAGATTGCAATATCTAGTGTCACGAGATAGGCTGATATCAAGTTAGAAGTTAGCAAACTATTGTAACTATGCATGCTACAAATCTAATTATCGACATCTCGTTTTGCAATTGGAAAGGCTTTAATGAAAGTTGAATATTTGGTCACGTGATATACTGAGCTCGATAATACCTGCCGAACAGGTTTCGTAGAGACACGTGACCGTTAACTGCTTCAAGTCGCATTTGCTACTGTCAGACAATCTAATGGTGACAAAGGGTGAGCTCTTTTGGAAAGCGTGCGTCCTTCTTGCCTGGGTCATAGGATTACTCTTGCTATGGACTTACCAGTACTCCTTTTCCGAAGATGACACTGATGAGATGTCGCGTGTTGTAGCTGTTTTTTACATCTTTACGGGCATCAGTGCTCTTAGATGCAAAAAGAGCTGCATCTGCCGCTTGACCAAGGAGGAATGTGAAGGCGGGTTGTACTTCCAGCAGGAGAACCCGCAGAAGTGTCGCTGTGATTATCTCTGTGCTATACTCACAGGAACTTTCTTCGGCTTTTTTCTTCCAATTCTCTGCACTGGTCTCGCTATTGCTTGTGCAGTGATAACAGAAGACGGAGGCGGCAAGGCTGTGGCGGGCGCAGGTGCGGCAGTTTGTGTGTTGAGCTGTTTTCCACACGCCTACATTTGGGCAAAACCCCGCTGGTCGTATGAAGACGAAGACGATGACTAAGAGATGCATAATGATTTCGAGCGATTTATTTCATGTTGCTAGTTGTGTTGCTGTTGGATTTGTGTTTGACAATGCGTTAGCGTACACAGTCAGTCATTGCTGCGGGTGTCTTGAACGATTTAGACTTGCTCTGAAGGTTTGCATCAACATTTGTTCGTATACAGCGTATGCACTCTGTCTCTTAATTAAAGCGTCTCTTGCAGAGAGTACGGCCACGCGAGGCATCGCCTGCGTTTACTCGTTTGCAATTATTTTAATCAGCTTTTGTATAGTAAATGTTCTCATATCAAAATCCTTTACCTAGTCCGACATTTCTCGATTTACTACGAGCATGTAATGAACTGCATTAATGTAACTGCTGCGTCCCTACGGCAGTACAACCGCCGGTAAATCTAGATCTTAAATTACAACTGATTAATAACTATAGCTAATAATTATGCTAACTTAACTTAAAATAATACAAGTTAAAGATCAATGCAAACCACAAAAATATTTATATTGCGAATGTGATCACAAGTGAACGCAAATTAGAATCTAAAATCGTAAACTAGAAACAAGGAAATGCATTGGAACCGGAAGTTTTAAAGCGAAACTGAAATGCGCCGCGGTGTCTAGAAGTCTAGACTCATACACACACACACACACACACACACACACACACACACACACACACACACACACACACACACACACACACACACGCACAGAGTCTGAGACATACACAGACACACACAAAATGGACGAAATGGACAAAGTGCACAAATGTCAAGCCCTCCACGTCATTCGACGTCAACGTTAATTAACGTCAGTTGCGGAGATAGCTTCCCCTGCCTCTAGAGACTCCATGTTCTACTTGGAGGCTTAGGGCCAGCGCTACTGTACAATCCACCTGGAGCTCGGTCGGAGTCACATTGACTATGGCGCAGCTCTGGGACTGGACACCAAGGCCTACAGTACCCGTCTGCTGCATGATGTTACTTACATGATGTTACTTGCATGATGCCAAGCCGGCGGTCATGTCCACCCCAGTCAATGAACAGGTACTCATTTATACTCCTGAGTCGAGAGAAACAATTGTGTGTAAGTTCTTGCTTAAGGAAATTATGCCATAGCTCGCCATCACTGTGACTTGAACCTACAACCGTGCAAGTTCCCGGATGTAAGCACTCCCTAGAAGATTCTCTAACCAACTGAGCCATCGAGCTAACGAAACGAGGTATGACGTTATCATGTACGTCAAAACGACAGATTTAGTTTAGAGATTGTCGGATTTATTTCAGAAATGCAATGCACTTAGATATATGTATTGCGAATGTGAAAGTAAATACGCAAATTAGAATGTTGAAATGCAAACTACAAACAAGGAAATGCAAATTAGAAGGTTGAAATGCAAACTAGAAACAAGGAAACGCAAATTAGAAACGGAAGTCTGAATTAACGCGAAACTGAAATTCTCCAAAGTATAGATACAGGTATAGACGTAGAGATGGAGATATGCGAGCGTTTAGTGAGCGCCCTATACATGCATACACAAAAACTCATTCTGGCGTTGGTTGTCACCAGGTGTGTACTACGGCGTGCGATCTCTGCCAAAACTCCCACAACGCAAACAGACGTCGGTAGCACAACTCAAACAGACGTCGGTAGCACAACGCAAACAACACGCATGCAGTTGCTTACTCATACGAATGCTCTAGAGCCTGCAGACCTTGCAGTACACTGTGGACAACGTTGAGCTTCTATTCGGCCTCAAATAATGGCTGTACAGATTGTGGGTCTGGCAACAACATTTCAACGTCACGTAGCAGACATTGAAAGATCTCTTAGCACGCGTCACTCTGAAAGCTTGCGGTCGATTGAGTGTCGCGCCGAATTTCGTCTGGCAAACGTCTGCCGCGCCCAAAATATTCTTGAAAGAGCAGGAGAAGCCTTGTTTCTCCGTTGCCAGCGACTGGTGGGCGCAATATAAGAGACAACAAGAGCAGAAACTACGAACATCAATCCACTACAGGATTTCTTGATAAGAACTAAGAATGGAGTGAAGAGTGGAGAGTCCCCGTGTAAATTGATGTGTGTCAAGGACATGTTCTGGAAGATTCATTGCGAGCCATTGGTCAGCAATCTTCTCAATGCAATAGAAAAGTTGAGGCTAGAGTACGCCATGCTTTTAGTATTGATCAGAGACTTCTCATCATTAACAGTATGGTGGCAAATCATTAATGCAACGGCCGTAATAGTGCCACAGATTATTAAGGATTGCATTGGTCTGTTTGTGTGATGGCTATATCTTTCTTCTTTTATATTAATTTGGCTTGCCTAAGTTGAGCCAATCGATGCAAGAGAGCAGAACAAACAGTTGCAGATTAATGCATCAAAATTACTGAGATGAGTGGTCTGGGAAGCTCATTTTGATCCAATCTTCGTAACCTAACGCGCTGTTTTATTAAGGTTGAATTTTTCGGTGAAGTGGTATCGATACAGGCAATTGGACTAGAGAGCTATGGCGTCTTCTTGCATCAGCTTCGACAACTATGTTTCATGGTCCATCTGAATCGATGACACCTATGCACAGTGTTCATCGCTTGCAGGTGAACGATTTTACTCACGCAAGGGTGCACGTGACACAAACTCACAAGCACGTGAACGCTCATATGAACGCTCACATACATGCAAATAAACGCACATATACTTGTACGTTTCCTCTGTCAGGCTAGTCACTTATGCAAACTGGGCAAGCTGGCAACACTTTCTATCATTCATGAAAAACCTGGACTGCCGTTCTTGTCAATTTGTGCATTAGACTACATCGCAGGAGTTGAACTTAGTTACATATCTCTTTGTCCACGTTTTATTCCGGTGTTATAGGGAATTTGGCATCCCCGGGAATTTGGTATCCCCGAGCCATATTCACTAGGGAGTTTGGTATCCCTTCGGGACACTTTGCAACCCCGAGCCGTATATCCTAGGGAATTTGGAATCCCAGGAAATTTGGCATCCCCGAGTCGCATTTCCTAGGGAATTTGGCATGCTCGAGCGGTATTTTCAAGAGAATTTGACATCCCACGCCGTATTTCCTAGGGAATTTGGCATCTCTCGAGCCGTACTTTTTTTAGAGAATTTGACATTCCTGCGCCGTACTTATTATGAGAATTTCGCACATCTAAAAATGTGACATTCTAAACTCTATTTCACAGTCTGCGTTTTTGTGCTAGATTTCTAACAAATTGACATGTTACAAATTGCGTGTTTGTTGTCTAATTAAATTTGCGACTGAAAACATCTATTTTAGTTAACTACGTTAGAGCAAGTGACTCTATATCGTCTACTGTAGTTACAGCGTTTTTACAAACAGTCGTCACAGAGCCATTTGTCACTTTGTTGTGGTAGATCATGTTGAAGACAACCAACGTCAAACCAGTCCTCACAATTTTGACACCGCACGGTATCATCGCATTCTTCTGGCATCACACAGTTGCGGCAAATTTCTATGTAGGTACAGCGAAGTCTAGGAGTGCGTCTAGCAGTTGTTTGGGCGCATTGCGGAAAACCTGTCATTTTCTTCTGATGCAAGCGTTTGTACAGATGCTCCCTCATTCGTGGTTGGTCGAATTTCAGGCTTGCTACATCATCTCCTAGAACTAAATGTACAGCAAATGCAGTAGCAAACACACTACAGTCAACGCCTCCCCTCTGCTGTTGAACATACGCCAATTCAATGGGACCACATTCATCTTCACCGTTTTTGTTGCTTGGATCCATTACTACAGTCTTATATATTACTGCGAGTTGACGACAAAGAGACGAACTGAGTTGACTCCATCGTGTGTTCAGAGCTGCAATTGATTAGCCGTCCAGGGCTATGCATGGCTATCTACATATGTGCGTTGGGTCGTAATGCATCATGTTGCTAAACGATCAGCCGGCTGACGAACTACCCTTGAACTTCCAATGAGTCATAGCGAGGCGACGATATACGGTCATGTGCCAGTGCAACAGAGTGCACGACCTCATGTCGATGTCATTCTAATACCAGACACCATTTAACCTAAATGATGATGCAAAGATCAATATACAGCCTACGCGCAGCCGGCAGACGTTGCTACAGTTCAGACCGTGTAATATGCTTCTTTCGGTTTCTGCAACACTTCTTAGAATGGTAGAACACTAATTGAAAATGATGAGGGACAATCCAGACGTAGACACAGCTAGACGGCACTGGGTTTATCTTGCACGAGAACTTGTGCATGGCATGGGCTAGTCGGTGTTTGGTACTAAAAACAATGACATCACCGAAAGTTCGTGAACTCTGCAGCATAGTGGCACGTGATCGTCTAGCATCATAGCACAATTACTTCTTGGAAGTGCACCGGTAGTTCGTCGGCCGACTGATCATTTACCTACATGATGGATAGAGGATACGAAATTCCCCAAGGGATGCCAAGAGGGGTGCCTCAGACCCTCAGAGAATATGGCTCGGGGATACCAAATTCCCTAGTGAATACGGCTCGGGGATGCAACAAACAGGGGATGTCAAATTCCCTATGACACCTGATGCTGATATTGCGGCTTTAGCTCAAGAGGTGAGTATGCTTGAAATTTGGTCACAGTCGAGTTTTTGATATATCTGCAGATAGAGCAAGGCGACAACTTCCAGTCTCTGCATATTCTAGAGAGAGGTACTGTAGTAAATATTCTAGTTGATGCTGGATGCACATCTCTAGCCAGGAAGGACCAACAAAGCATAGTCAAAACTCTTTGTCTTCATCATTGCATTCTTAGTATAAAAGCGGAGCTGGATCAATTATGTGAAGGATTGTCCACTATGGGTGTGCTCGACGCTATTAGACGCTACCCGAGATATTTGCCAGATACTTCCTCAGCGAACAGCGAAAGTCGCTGACTTTTGGTCTGGACTGCTGTACTGTGTATACGTAATATTACCTCATGTTTATATTTTTACTATCTTTCAGATTGCTTGAGAAACCTCTTTGCAGAAAGGAAATTTTCTGACAAAGGTACTACTGAACGCGAGAAAGAGGAACAAACGTATATGTTTTTTCTTGACTTCATGAAGGATTGCGAAAGTATGGGATATTTCTCAATTTGAGCGCTTTTGTCTGTAGTTTGTTTCACCGCTGTAGATGGCAAATGTGAAGCTTCACTACGAGACATGCTGGCATTTTTTTTACAGGAGCCGAAGAGATCCCTCCACTAGGGCTGTATCCTGCTCCTTCATGATATTTCAACAGAGATGAAGTTTTTCCAACTGGTTCTACATGTGCCATAGAATTGGTTCTCCCAACGCAATACGATGACTACGAAGTGTTCAAACAGAAAATGGTAATGGGCATTCTCAACAATGGAGGTTTTGGAAAGGAATGACATAAACCAGCCATCTCTGGGCTGGTTAGGGTTAGGTACAGTTAGAGTTAGCGTTACTATGTTGTGTTTAGTAGGATGTAATGTTGCCCCGATTGTTGTGTTGAGGAGGTAAGAAATAAGCAAGTGTTGACAAAATGCACATACTATACAGTGTACCTAGAAAGCACACTGCATGCGTGTGTGCAGGAAAACGTATAAATTGCTCACAACAGCGTAGCTGATACAAAAAGGTGCTCTCTTATTTGAGGTAAATAATGCAGTATCCTTCATTGTCAAATAGATATCAATGCCAAATGAATTGCTGTTTGCTAGAGGGTCAATGCGTACATACTGCTGCTCTTGAGCATCAACAGGCGATGCTATGTTGCCATGTCGACATGGTTGTGGTCACCCAATCTATCAGTGAGTGCGGGCCTTCCCAATTTAGCAGGGATGCGAAGAATCTAAAATGGCCGCCCATACAAAGTATCCAAACGCGTCCTATCCGGATTTCTTATAGCTCAATAAAAAATCTCAGAACCAGTCACCTAAAGCTAGACTGTAAACGGTCCGAATGGTAGCCAGACTACTTACGCTGACACTAGTAGTCTCAGAATTTACTTTGACTCAAGCCCGTACAGAAAGAGGGTTCAGGGGGTTCTACAAATCCCCCGCAGCTCCTTGGTACTCCGCTGCTTGAGGCAATGACATGTACACATTCGACTGAGTAACTTCCAACGCTGTATCTAAAATTTCTGCGCTACCCAGCGTCCACATGGTTTCCCTTAACATAATTACACACACAAGGCTCTTTGAAGTGTACACATGATAAAAGAACAAGCCATTATTAAATAAATATCAGGTATTGCTGCAGGGCGAAGCGTGTCAGGATGGTACTAATTAACTAGATTGCTAAGAAGTGTTCAGGTGCGATTCATAACAGGGTACACGAGGACAGCTATAGTGCCCCGGATAATCGGATAATACGTTTGTACGGAAGCCGGTAGCGGCGGGTTGATATCAGTCCGCCGTTCTCGGCCGCATTGATATCAATAGAATACAAATTGTAGCGCACGTTAGCACAATGGCCCAACAAATTTTCTCGCGCCCCTAAAAAGGCGATATATATAGGCATTTATATCAATCGCTTCTTGCAATTCCAGACGTGCGGACACAGGTACACGTTCTGGTGTAATTCACATCATAGACGGCTCAAAAACTGAAATGTTACCGAGGAAAGTTGATATTTGGCGCTTGCGTATATACGTTTGGCACGTTACTTACATATGGTTTTTTCTGGTATCGTGACGATGGACAACGCTCATTCTGAACTTGCTCTGTTGATTATTCAACTTCACTGTAACGGAGTGATTTTCAGAGACATGGTACAGGTGGTGGAAGAACGTCTTCACCAGAGCCTATCTGTCGATCAACTCCGTCGACTGTGTAAGAAGTTAAACTTACACCGACGACGAAATTCCGCTTCTATGGATAAGGTGGAGGCCATAGTGAAGGTTAGAAAGTTTCCATTACATCAGCAAACCTAGGATGTACTGCTACACAGTACTACTGATTTCCAGGAAGAGAAAGAAACCTCAGGAGCAAACTTGGGTTACCGCTCTCTCTGGAAGCGCTTGCTTGTGAAGCACAAATTGCGTGTTCCAAGGTCAGTATAATTTGGTGCCCGGTGTTTGTTTCATATCATAAGTGAATTGAGGAAATCATGTTTATAAAATTATTATACTTTGAAAGTATTGTTACTGTTATAGTATATACATTAAATCACACTAAAATAGCTTTGATGCACCTTAAATATACAAATTTTTAATGCATGTATGCCACAGTATATCTGAATGCAGTTGTAAACCTTATTGACTAAAATTGAATTTGATCAGAATATCCTGGATTACCTGTACTACACCGGTTGTGTGGTTTCTAAATCAAATGTCTTTATTATTATTTAATTTGACAGCCCTAACATAAATGTTGCATATTATTATGACGGACCAGCATGGTGTGTACAGTGATTAGCAATATTTATCAACTACAATGTATGTGCTTTGGTTTATGACAGTGGTGTCTGGGGTGCCTAGGCACCACCTTTTTAGGTTGCTAGTAAATAATAAATTAGAACGGGGTGAATGAGATATACTTCATAAATTCATACAATGATTAATTAATTAATTAACTACAACTAATAATAATAATAATAATAATAGAAATTTACTAACCATTAGTAATATTAGGTCACGCAGGTATTGCAGGATGGCTGGACATTATTCCAGGTCATCACAACCCGCAGCACTTACAGAAAACAGTGCTTCTGGGATCTACTCGAATCCTTCATAAAGTCTTGTCTTCTTTCTAGACAGCCGGTGATGGTCTAAGTACTTCTGAAGCAGGGTTTGCTTCCGGTACTTGTAATAGACTTTACAAACCAGACTGATTTGGTTGAGCATGACACACACACACACACACACACACACACACACACACACACACACACACACACACACACACACACACACACACACACACACACACACACACACACACACACACACACACACATTCATATGTATAATCTGCCCATGCGGAGAACGGGATGATGAACTAGTAGTTAATATACAATATGACACCATGTTGTAGATAGAAATTCATTTGGTGATCAGACATTAATGTATACTGTGTTATCCATCACCTTTTAGTGAAACCAATCTATCTAAATTGTCCAAGCATCTTAATTTGGATTACCTTTTTCCAATCTGGATTTGCCATATGGGTTTGAAATTAATTATAATATCATTTATTGATGGGACAGCTAGATGGATTGATTGTTTTCGATTAAACATAATTAGATAATGAAGGCATGCAATTTTGTCATTACAGGGATGTTGTCATGAAATTGAATAGACAAATCGATGGAGAAGGTGTTAAGCTAAGGAAGGCTGGAAAACTAAAACGAAGGAAGTATTACAATAAAGTATGTACTGAAAGACAATTTTTGCACTTCGTTAATTACTAAATGACTTTAGGGACCGAATTATGTATGGCACCTTGATGGTTATGATAAAGTGAAGCCATTTGGCATATGCATACATGGTTGTATTGACGAGTAACAATTAATATGTTATCAATTACTCGCTCTATGAGCAAACTGCCTACTGGTCCCCTACATCTACCACTGCAATTGTAATTTGGCTTATGCAAAGACTAAATTCAAAAACTTTGTCAACAAAAATCGATGAAATGGCATTTTGATTACAGTATTCACAAATTGCTATCTGGCCAACATAATGTTTACAGAATTTTTGTGACTTACTGGTGTATCATCATCGTGTTCTGCTCTCCAAGCTTGAAGTGATGCCCCTGTTTGCAACAGTCGCAACAGGGAATAGTCGTAGAGCTCTGATTCCGAAGTCTCTGTTACAATTTCTGTTGTTTCCCAACTAATATAGTATTTTGCGCTTGGCTGAATGTTAGTAGGTGTTATCTCCAAGTTGAGGCTTCAAAGGAAGTTTAGTAGTTCCAGTGCAATAGAATAGTAACAGTCGACATAAATGTACCTTTTATTTCTGTTGTATTTGCAGCAAACTGTGTAATTAGCCTATGTGCCAGCCAACACCTGATGTCATTAATTTCACTCTACAAACCATCATACAATATTAACAAACATTCATAACAGCTGCGTACTTATAGAGTTACATAACGGTTATACACTGTGTACCTCACAGAAGTTGTTAGAGTGAATGCCAAGTGCTTCATTCCTCATGTACTGAAACGTAGGGTAATTATCTAAAATATTTCTAGAAGTGACACTGTAAATCAGACAGTAGACACCACAGCTTGAACCGTCTTGTTGCCGTGGAGCATTCTATAACCAACAAATGATAATCTCCAAAAATAAAATGTGCAATATGTATACTTTCACAACTTCGTTAGTCCACTCTGTAACAACATAGTTCTCTTTCGTCAATGTTACTGTATCTGATAACCAATCTCTAATGGGAGAATAGTAATGTTACATGTATCTTTCATATGTACAGTGTGTGTATATATGTATTATATGTATGCATGACCTAATCTTTAGAAAGACTTCTGAACACACTTCCATTAGCGGGTCATAGTATTTAATTGTCCTGTGTGTTATGTCGATAACCTAAAAAAGTCACTGTTTGCACACTGTTGTAAATAGTTTCATCTAGTAGCAAACATACTATACAACACCAATACTGCTTCACAGGTATGTGCATGGGAATTAACAGAACATCATAATGGAAAATATTTACCTGCAGAATATCAATCAAAGCACTTATGAAAATGTTGCAATCATTTTACTTGATGGCTATTTACTGCACCAGCTGTTTCATTGTCCATTGTCTTACAGCAACAGGACCTTGCTTGTCGAGCTTCACATAGAAGTAGGTATTGAAGCTCTTGACTTTTCTTCCCTAAAAAAGAGTTGTAGTTTGTAACGAGCAATTTGTTATAATGAGATAATACCTTGCGGCAAGTATCCGTCTCCCGTAAACATGATACTGCATTGATGAGCTGTTAATACTAATACATTACCAATATGTATCATTTCACTAGCTTGTTTACAACAACTGACATTGTCATTGAGCCATTTGTTTGGCTGAAGCTTTGCTAAGTCACGTATTGTAATCACACCTGGAAAGTTTGAATCAGACAGTTGTCTGTCACCGGCTATTTTGTCTAGTGCAGTAGCCATCTGTAAATTGCACATTACCAATCAATGCACATAGTAATGACCAATTGCAGTATCATCTAGAGAGGACCGTTTGATCTACTTCTTTCTGCTCATGACTTGATAAAATGTAAAATGGCTGCAGTCTTCTCATTTTTGGTGGAATGTCTGGCATATTTCACATACAGGATATGTTAAGTTCAGATAAATTGTTAAAAGTATATACCGGTAGCACAGTGTAGTTCAACAACATCTTTGTCACACTTCCTGTTCTTACCTGGAATACCTAAAGACAGCAACTGAATGTCAAAGGGCAGCTTGCATATTCTTGTTTATAATACGTCAAAATGTTTTACAGATGTACGGCCACTAAGAAATTGATCAACAGCAAGTGAATAAATTTAATTAATGTGGACTAATATAAGGTAGATAATGAGTAAATAAAGACGTATTTACCAGAGTGTATATTTCTTGGGTCTTCCCTGCAGGTTGTTGCTATGATTTTAGTGACATTCATTTGTAACCCTAGAAATGAAAAGGCTGATGTAAAACAAGTCAACTCCGGAAGCTGTGAAAACTGCTGTGGTACCTGGTGGTGGGACAGTATCTGTTGCACAATTATGGTCCCCGTAAGGAAGGCCTTGCGCAGCAGAATCATCTAATCAGAAAGACTGAAATATGTAGATTACAGGACATTAAGCTCTATAATGTCATACACACCATTGTTTGCTATATCTAGACTCACAAAATGATTTTCGGCGTAGTGGCCAAGAAGCAGTGGAACATCATTAGAAGCAACATGGCCATTGGGTTCTACTATAACAGTAAAATGGTCGCTTGCACCATCTACACTGCTGACTATTAGAATATTATGAGACAGCACTGTTGTTAATGCCATCACAACAAGGTGGTCTCCCCACTCGCCATCCTTCTTCATGTCAGATAAATACTGATCCTAATCCTTCCTGACATATTGTGAAAGGTTTAGTTTCTTGCCATTGATATCCTTGCAAAAATGCTACATTAGTTTAACATATACATCACACGTGTAGTAGTGTACTAGCTGTTCTTACAACAAACTGGTGATCTCTGAGACAAAAATTGCCAGTGCTCGAAGCTCACTGTGACAGTAGGGCTTTTCTGACTTAACTCGTTTCAACTGATTCGAAACAGCATGAAAAAGACAAGAACATAGTCAATCATGTGACTAGATTTGGATCTGTCACCATTTCTGAATCAGGTGACTTGGTGGGATAATTTATGCTGAAACCATGTGTAAAAATTATTAGCTGATTGCTAGCACGAAAGTCCAGCAGTTGTACACCATTTTCATTACATTCTCCAATACAGAAATCATGAACAAGAGAAAAAAAGCGAAATACGAGGAATGGGTTTCGGCAGTGGAACTAGCTTCTTTCACCCAATCACACTGTCATGCACAGGTGGATGTAGCAAGATTACCACAACATTTCTGAAGAGATTAGCGTCCTTATGTAATAGGCAACGCCGGTAAACTCAATGTGTGTATTACAAATAAGAACACAAAAGAATGACTCAATAGCTAGCAAATGACTGAAACATCTGGGCAGTCACGTTTACCAGTCTAGTCATACAGGTGTCAATTACTATGCACTATATCACACTACTCCCATTTATGATAGGCTCATCCTCGAGCCTAATATTGCAATTGATCTGGTGGCCGTCGAACCCATCGAGGATATATATCAAGCAACTCTCTGGTTTGGTGCATCTTCTTGGAGAATAAGGTGGCGAATTTGAGTTGGACACCATTGCTTGCTTGTTCCAGTGGTGTTGCAGGGATCTGCTCGCTGTAGTTGAATTCTGCGACAAATGCGATTTTCATGAACAATCAGCAGGATCATGATAGTTGGCTCTCTATCGGTTTGAAGATGGGATTTACAATGACCCAAGTCAATGAGAATACAATTGTTTTTTCTCTTTGCGTTGACAAGTTGAGGGCTTTGTTTGAAGCAAAAGCACAAGAAGTAGGACGAGATGAAGCAGCCAAACAGCTTCTAGCAGCATGTCATTGTATTCTCCAGCCAATCATTATGGCAGTAAAGGATCAACTGGCAGGTGAGCACCTAAGTTGTAATAGTAAGCTTTTTATGAAGTGAGTTTGTACTGTTTGTACTGTATGTGCTGTACTACAGTGTAGTATTGTAGTGAAATTGAATAAGACCTTGATCAAACTAAATATCGCATTCCCTTGGCAATTATTTTTGTACTTTTGAATCAAGAAATTAATGGAAAGAGGGGAATTATTATAGAGGGGAATTATTTTTAGAGATATTGATAGTCTTGTTTTATGACAGCGTTAAGTGACTAAATTGATCATTCTATGTTGCTTTGTAAAATCGATAGCAGCAAGTCGAGTCTTTAAATCGTGCACTTTGTATTACCGTTTACCATGACCTGATCGGGAACAGTGTTGTGGTTTCATAGATCTGCCACACACGTTGAAAGACTTATAATAATAATCATTGCATGATGTTTGCAAAATATCTAGTAAGTATCTGAGGTGAATATCGTGTATATTGCAATAAATGAACAAAGAAGACATCTTTCACACATTATTCATGATTATAGTTTCCTTTTATATTCACTGAATATGTTAGTAATATTTTTTTAAACTGCTGAGGTTGCATCTTGCTTGCAAATGCAAATAAAAATAATATAGGATATCAACACAGTTTTATATAGATGATATAGTTTTATTGATTAGAAATTTGTCTACTAATTGCTATCGATTTCTTTAGTTTCATGTGTTATTAAAGCTTGTTAAAGAGTAATATTAGTAAGTATGTTATATATTTTGCAACTGGAGCAGTGTGCACTTTGTTGTGATATGATGATTTTGACTGGCACTGAACCGGTGAGGCAGCTGTCTAGTGAAACCTACTAGAAATAGTTTTAGACATCGGTAGAGGTTCACATACGCGACAAAGTTCAATTGGTTAGAAAGTGTTACACAATTTGTGTTGTCTAACATGATGGATTTCGTTTCAGGTGATGCAGCAACTGTAGCATGTCAGCTGAAGCCTAGTTCTATGGGAATGAACTTGGAACGGGTAGCTGAATGCAAACTGAGTAGTACCCACCTCGTCGCTGTGGCTGATGAGATTGCTAGTTACTGGACGGAATTTGCTGCTCATCTTGATCCAGACAAGTTCGCTTTGCTCAAGATCGGTATTATACAACAGGAACACCAAAGACTGTTTGATCAGGCTCGTAAAATGCTGGAAGATTGGATCAGTTGTCTGGACCAACAAGCTAAATGTCGTTTGATTGTGAAAACATTTCTGGCCATGGAAAAGAGCTGAAGCAAATTCTATATTCGGTGCAGAGCTGGTAGAGTACATTGAAGAACATGATGAGTGAAGTGTTAGTTTGCAGACATTATTTAAATTGTACTTTTGATTTGTAGCTTGTAACCACAGAAACTAAGTTATCTACATGTATGGTTTGATGTCAATAGTCAGTATAGAGATATCCAACGTGTTATTAAGCTACGAGCGTAAAAGAAGGACACCACAATAAGTGGTGGACTGCTTCGCGAGAAGCTCACTCTAAACGGGCTGAATTGACTCCTGGTCTGTCTGTTGGTATGTCGTTACCTATCTATCTACACTGTTAAAAATGAAGTGCTCTATCTACATCTTCGAGTGCTATTCTAGCCCTTGTTTGTGCTTTACACCTTGGTGTAAAGTTATACACCTACTCACTGTTAGAACTAAAGTGCTCTAGTGTCACCTTTCAGTGCTATTACTGAGGATGTAAAATTTTGCACCGATATCGGTGCAAATTTTACGCCAGAGGGTGTAGCAATAACACATTACCTGGCTTAATTGCAGGAAATCCCGTATACTTGCGTGTGAGTGACTGAGCGTGGATTGCTGGCGACATTATGGAAAAAGACCGTGATGCAGAGGTACAGTATTTACAGTGATAATTACCCGAGGCCCGGATTTCCGGGTGGAGGGTATAGTAGTCGTTCGACGACCGTACGACCCGTCGACCGTATATATAGTTGGTTAGCACAGATGCAAATAAAGCTATTCCGACCAATAGACGAGAAGTGGTGTCATTACTGACCAATAGACGAACGTGATGTCATCATGAGGCTCCACCTCTCTTTCTTTGATAGCTGCTAACGAGAATTCGGCCATCGGGCGTCCGTCCTGTACATGGTGTTTGGTCCTTTGCTTTAAGGGTTTAGCACATACATTTGTACGTGTATGTTTCCCCAACAACAACCAGGGCGAGGTGTGGAGCTGTACCTGACTTGTAACATTTGGCTTGTTCCATCATTTGGAACACAACTACATTTGTAACATGCATTTAGAAACAACGTCTAGCTAATCTAGCTGCATTTGTAACGTTCCCACATCTAATTTTGTTTTGGCTCTGGTACCTATGCCACGCCTAAAACCGTCCATAGTTACGACCTCAAAAGCTGCACAAACAATCACCTGCACAAAGAACCGACGAGCGAAGGTTGTAAAAAATAGAAGCGAAGTCCTACGGGACGTTGACTGACGGACTGCGTAGCTACCCGTTGTACCCGGTAGCAGCCAGTCACGTGACTTACCTCAAGCTCGACCTGTGACCATTTCAATAATGCTTCTTATTTATTACCTCCATCATACCATTCTGTCATACGATTTTGTCATAGCGCGACTAATTTACCTTCAAGGTGCATACCGGCCGACGATTTGCACTTCAAGTGCTTCTTCATTAATTAATTAATAAAAGGGTGATCGATTAACATAAAGATTGAATACTTCATGTCGAGATTTCAAAAGTATACACGTGAAGTATTTGATCTTTATGTAACTCAATCACCAATTTATTATTTTAAAAATTACAGCTATATAGTAACTGTTCAAGTATGCAATTATTTAATTGTATTAATTATTATTAATTGCATTATTTAATTATTAACTGTAATAATTAATTAATAATAATTTTAATAATTAATAATTAAAAGTAATTATTAGTTATTGAATTTTGAATTCATTAATTATTGTTTTAAATGAAAACATTCTAAACAGTTAAGATTATATACATCATTGAAAATGCAAAAGGTTGAATGATCAATAGTGACACAGACCGTGTAAAGACAGATGCGACGAATTCAACTGGTTAATTAATTAATTAACCCGCCAAACAGAGACGGGAGCTACGCATAACTAGTTCTAGCTACGGTAGAACCCGTGAGTTCTGTCATAAATTTTGGATTAAAAAATATTTACTAAATAAGAAATTTACATGCACATACGTATCAATATTAATTTGGCACGTTGATATCCTGGTACCACATCCCGGCTTTCTAGCACAAATGGAACAGACTTTGCTCTCTCGTTCCTTTTTTTGCTTCCTGTTACAATGTCTTTGCAATTTCCCATTGAATACGAACGGGTGAAGAGCAGACCGATAAACTTTCTTACATTTTTGAAATATTGCATGTATTCTAGCAAGTACAGTGTACACACATCGGTATAAAGCTGCAAGTTTGTAGTGTATTTTATGTTACTTCACTACACTGTTATAGTTACCTAATTCATATTACGAGTGTCTACAGGTAAAGTTCAAGCCGCATATGCAGTAAACAATAGCACTAAACACTACATAACTAAAGCTTATTACAATTACTTTTGCAAATCTATCACAAACAGTCTTAAGGACAACAATTTGATTTTATTGTTGAGCTGGTGGCATCTCTGCTATCATGATTCGAGATACGGAGTTCCATCCAGTATAACCATCCGCCAAAGTATGACCGTTACATTTGCCAATGTGGAAACCAACTCTGACGTCACCTGCTGGAATGTTCTCACAGTAACCTTCAATTTGTCGGTGACGATGAATGTTGTTATTTGCATAAGTATAATATGCTGCGTCGATTGTCATAGGTCCTGTGCACTCTCGATCGTTAAAAGTAAAGAACCAACGAGAACAACAATTGGCACAATTGATACGTAGATTTCCTGCATAGGCCACGTGCAGTGCGGTATTCCCATGCTTTTTAGTAAAGCGACATTCCTATATGACAGAACAACGTAGACAATTCAAGTAACAATACTACTGCAGTAGGCATACAAGTATTAAGTTACTTGAATAAGTCCAGTGTCTTTGTCATCGCCTCTCTTCCACACACATTGCTTCCAGTTTGATTGCTGAGTCACGTCTCCCTTTTCTCCTTTCACTCCCAAATCGCCCTTGATTCCTTTCACGCCCCCGTCTCCTTTCGGCCCTTGTGGACCTAATTTTCCACTCTCCCCTTTACCGCCTTGTTCTCCTCTTTCACCACGACCACCTTTCTCACCAATTGTTCCATCTCTTCCATCTCTACCATCTCTTCCAGGAGATCCCAAAGGACCTGGTGATCCAAGAGAGCCAGGCACGCCTGGAACTCCACCACAACATCCCTTCTATTTAAAGAGCAGCTATAGATATCAAATAATTGCTTAATTAATTAATCACGATTTACGAATTTATTTTTGTCATATTGTCCAGCGAATTGCTGAATTGAAGGATGGAATGTTAATGCAACGTACTGACATATAACTTATTAATTAATCAAGCGTCTTGTAGCTAATGGTCCATCTTTCTTACGTTATCTGAAGTTTCTGCACTTGATGTAATCGCTATTAGGAGCAGCAAAGAGACCAAAATCGTTGAGCTGATACACTGATGTTCCATCATCTCGTTCACTCTCGCTGGCTCTCTTGACTGACTACTATCCAATTCAAGTGTGCTTATATACTCGTGGTTCGACAAGGAAATGACGTAATGATAACAGCACACTAAAGTAGGAAAGTCCAACTATGGAGTTGTTGACAATTGGCAGAAAGCAGATGGTAGGTGTGGGCGAATGTACATGTAACCCGGCCACAATGTAGTCCCGCGACACCGTGTTCATGAGACATCATTTACATTGACACACATATTATTATAGTTCTAGAGAGTTCCAGAAGTTCGACATACCCACCATTCTTACCAAATTTGTACAAGCCGTCTTGGATAGTTCATGCAAACAAACTATTGCATCAGCAATCTCATGATCACAATACTAGCCGGAAGTCTGCTGCTCGATGTAATGACACCACGCCATTGATCTTTTTCACAGCCTGCTTTCAATGCGGAAGACAGTCAAGCAAGTGTGGCAAACGCCGGCTTCACCGCGTCTAGACGTGGTAAAGAAATGATGCACGTACGTACTTTTCGAACCAAGGGGTTGTTAGTTAGCCTAGACGATCGCGACCGCTTTGGGTACTTGAAACTTGATGTAGACGGCTGATGGAGCTGCCTTGAAATGATAACCCCGTCGACACCAATCATAGACGCCATTGTCAATGCAGTAGCTCTCAGCGAGATCTGAAAATCGAGGGCACACACAAAGGCGCGGCTTAGTCTCGTGTAGCCAAACTCCTCCCCTTTTTATATCTTGGAAGTCCCCGCCGGTAGATATAAAAAAGGAGAGGGTTTGGCTACGCGAGACTAGGCGCGGCTTTGCAAAGAGGTATAGAGGCTCTGGTCTAGATTACTGTGTTGTTGCTCTCTTGAGTTAATCAATTCTTATATTGCATAAGGTTACAAATATTTAGTAATAGTACAGTTTCCTTGAATTTTACAAGTCATGTACGTACATATCTCCACATCCTGGCTCTTTTAGAAACTGACCTTATCCGGGCTCTTCTAAGGACTGACTTCTTTCTCTCGATTTTTTTCTTCTGCTTCCTGTTACGATGTCGTTGCAATTTCCAATTGAATACGAACGGGTGAAGAGCAGACCGACGTCTAATAGTTATTGCAAGGCTCTGTCTACCCTTTCTGTCCAACTGAGGACTCAAAAGGAACGATTCCTACAATACACGTACGACGATGTGATTGACATCTACTCTCTGCAAGCCCCGGTGTTGGAGTTTGCCACAGGAGACTTAATTAATGGCTCATTTTGTAAGTTATCTGAAATGCATTTTACAATGCTAGGATAAATTGACTCAAAATATTTCTAACACACACACTCATACACACACACCACACACCACAAACATAACACACACACACACACACACACACACACACACACACACACACACACACACACACACACACACACACACACACACACACACACACAAACCATGTTTTATGTCAAACGAGGACAGTGTTATTATACTGTTATATTATGCAAATAATCAACTTACATTGAATATTCCTGGTTAGAGGGACTTGTGTGCTACCCACTAATGTTGCTACCTGTGTGCGTTGGGGGAGGTGTTGAAGCACCATAGCATGGATGTGACATTTCAAGAGTTAAATATTTGATTACATATAATCTGTTTTTATTTGATTGTGTGGCTTCCTTCTCGAGTCTTGATTATGCCTTGGGGCAAATGCGCAGTAGACGCCTACTGTAGTTTGCCCATGTGTCTGCGTGTCTGTTGGTTACAGTCTGTCGGCCAATTGCGAAAAAGGCTTCAGAAAATGCCGTCCGTGCACCCTTTGGCAAACCAATTTTTGGCACTTGGAGCTTGTCGTATGACATTAGATGTTTGAGAATACCTATGTTTGGCAAGACAGATTGGGTCCGATCGCCTAGAACACGACCGTTTTGCAAATTAGCCGCGCAGCAATGAACTGGAATCGCGAGGCCTAACGCGCGTTATAAAGTTGTACCCAAATCCTGATTTTGTGATGGTTTCTGCTAACTGTACATTACTGTGAAGCTTTCGACACGTTAGCTCCTGAAATTAAGTGATAAATGCCGCTATAGAAAGTCTAATTAATTAATTAAAACTTTAGTTCTAAGTTGTGACGTCAACATGTACAGAATGTGAGAAATTGTTCTTTGACAGTTGTACCTGAAATGTCGTTGTACTGTAGTATGCTACACTGCACTGCAAATATTGTAGTTTGTGTAGTATTAGTAAACTTTATTGTGGTTGAAACTAGATACGTATAATACAGCTTTTTGTACATTTACAAGACACTCGAATGCGATTCTTGAATTGTGATTATGACTGCCTACGAGCTAGTCTTTTGGCCGATAACTTTGATGATCTCGTCAATCTTTGCTCTGGAGCAACTGCTCTCTGTGAGGTAGAATATGACCTAGCTATTACCGGCTTGCAGCAGGGCCAAGGTGATCCGAGGGATGCAAGAATGACAGTTCTTCAACAACGGTTGCCTAGCTAACGATGACGTAGACTTTTGGGTGTCGTAGAGAAAGTAAAGTAGAAAACGTTTACTCGTGTTGCATTTACCTTTTAGCAAGAGTAAAAGGCAATCGTTTTCCAGCCATACCTCTATGCGTCGAATCGTTGTTTTCACGACTGCATGTATGCGAAAAGAGTAGCATTGAATGAAAATTGTAGAGGAGTCACATATGTTTTCGGTATAAGAAATGTATCACAGACTTGGTTGTCTTTGAATCCTTCCATCAGCAGTCGCCAGAGACCATGGGAGAGTGCTAAGTACAATATATAGAGCAGAACACCTCGTCAATCTTTAACTCAATTTAATAGTGACCTTGTCTGGCGTACAACATGTTATAGTTATCTCTACTTGACGGAATCACTCTTTTACACGATACCGCGTCTTTCAGAAATCGAATTAACTTGGTGATTTCCTATTAGACATTCTTGAGATGGCATCCTTAATGTCAGCATCGGAAGAAGCACCGGCGTAGCGTGGTTCTCAAGTTTGAGGGGGTGGTAATAAATTAGACCGCAAACCACGCCCATTTTTACATGCAAGGTCACCCCCATTTTCTACTTTTCTAATTTTTTAGCTCGCAGTTTGTAGACATCTAAGTAAATTAATATCAATTTCAGATTACAAATAAACTGCGGGACTGAGTGCTGTCAGTGTGCGTGTAAAGAAGTGGACACACTATTACAGTCCGTGCCAGAAAGGTTTTCATGGCTCGCTGCGATCGTCAAATTAAATGGCATCTCGATGACAATAGAATCTAGAAGACCAATGCAGTGCAAACAGCGTTTGACCAATTTTAACATTTCGTAAAATAGCGAGCAATATAGGTCTATAGCTATAAAGTTAGCTAGAATAACATGTGGAAAAAGTACTTTGGAGAGCAAGCAAATCATTAGGTTGCTATATAGCGGAGGCGCAGGAGGTTGCATTCTCTGGTCAATCGGGTTGTCGACCTAACTAGACTTACTTGAAAAATAATTGATGGATAGGTTTCTGCATGCCTTTTTGATGCGATGTTATTTGACTCTGCCATTGCCGGATAGCGTAGCAAACGCCTCAAATAAGTGATGGTCATGCCCACTTTACGTGTCCAAGACTTCTCGGCACTGGTTTTATGGTACTGAAATGATGATGTGTGTAAGATATAGTCGATTAGTTAACGTCGTCGATCGTCAACATACTACTCTGAGATTAAGCGGACTGTCAATGTTTAGTAACTTAAAATTATAGTTCTGCTTGAAACGGAGTGACAATAAGTAATGTCAAGCGTAAGTCAATACTGTCAATAACCTCTTGGGCTACTGAAGTGATTCGGTTGAGGACGTGCGAACAATACTCAGCCCATCTATCCAAAACACATTTTTGTTATGTGTTAAATCATTACTGTCTCGGTCCTGAGTCGTTTTGTCCCCATAGTATCCGAACACTTGCTTTAGACCAGTATAGAAACAACGAATATTGTTTTGGTCAGCTGCTGTTTGCAGATCGATGGCATTGTCTTGCCACCATGAATTTGTTTATGTCATTTAGTCTTTCCTCAATACGTTTGCTAACAAGTTGATAAGCTTTATGGTAACAGTCATTTAGCTTGTTGGATAGCCAAATATGACATACATACATACATACACACAATGTAACACACACACACACACACACACACACACACACACACACACACACACACACACACACACACACACACACACACACACACACACACACACACACACACATGGTTTATTCAACCCGAGGGGCGTGTCTGAGACCTCTGCCTATGTACAACTAGTACGGCGCAAGATTAAAAGGTCACTAAACACTAAACTAGACAGCAACAGACAGCAAGAGTCAAAACTAAAAATAAGAAACAGAATTAAAGGTTTTACTACTTTTACACAAATAGGTCTGAGTCCATCCAACAGTCTGAATTTCTTCGACACCAGATTGCAAACGATGTGCCAATGGAAATTCTGCACATCTTTCTGAACAGGAAGTTTGATGAAGGCTTGCTGAATTTGAGGAACCGCAATATAGGTTCAAAGCTACTACAATCTACCAGTCCTCTTGACCCGACTTGTAAGGTATGAAGTTGAGCACTCTACCCAGCTTGTTTACAGGCAGATACCAAATTGCGGTATTTATTTTTCTTGTATTCGGATGAGGTGGTAAAGTTCTCTTCAAAAGACACTGTCAATTGCAGAAGACTAATCTCTTTAGTTTCTGGCACCATAGGATGATGTCAGGGCGAAGAGATGAGTTGGAAATAACAGATGGGAGTACATATGGTAAGCCTGGAAGGTCAACAGAGATTGCCCAAGATCTTGGTAGATGTTCATCTAAGAACAGGTAGATGCATTTAAGCGCAGAATTGTGACGCCAGGTTTATCTCCCACTCTCTAGTTAAAGCCGTCCCGCAGTTGTTGAGCACATGCTGATGGCTTTGATAATTGCCGCAAAGTGGACAGTCAGAAGAATCAGATTTCTGCCAAAGTCGCAAGTTTGCTTTATGAGGTAGAGTATCCTGAATGGCGTTAAGACAGAATGAGGAGGTTTTGTCTTTGAATGACAATACAGTCTTACCCCAAGTGTCATCATCCACCTGCAGGTGCAGTGTCGAGCCTTGTACAACACAAGCTTTGATGAAATCCAAGCGTCGCTGATCATCAACACTCTGTACTAGTCGTTTGGCTTTGCACAAACTGACAAAATTTACATGTGGTTGTGATGGTTATAAAGACTTAAATTGCTCTTGAAATACGTAGGTGAAAGGGTTGAATTTCAGAGTTTCGTTCGTACTAAAGCCTTAGACATTGCTACGTTTTGAACACGAGCGTATTTGGAATTTGACAGTTGATGGTAACGTGACACTTGACAATTTTTGAAAGATGTAGATAGCGAGGAGAGATTCAAACCATCAAGCTTGAAAGGCAGATAGAATCGGCATACATGAGCAGGTCTGGCGAGGTGACACCATTTCTTGAGGTACCGTTTTGCAATTGGTTCAACGTGGCGCTCAATCCAAGTAAGTGAGAGATCACACACAGACAACAGACAACTCAGACGAGGACAAATTCCATTACGATACAATTGTAGTTCGCTCTTTGTCAAAACGGGAGCAGCATCAACTCTCTCACACAGGTCTTCCAACTTCGTCAGGATACTCGACTTAATATCACAAGACAACAGTTATAAATCAAATTGGCAATCCCAGGAAAGTTGTACTTTTATCCAGCAAAAGGGATATCTTGCCTACAGAGTTTTAACTTGGGATTATAAAAGGTAGATGATGGTCGGCTTCTGAACGCGGGCTAGCTACATTTTACTACTCTTGCTTCAATTTTTGACCATTTCAGAAACTTCTGCACCAAATGACACTGTTGCTGACCAGAGGATGGGCTGTCTGAAAGTGGCGTTAGATCGTCTGCAAACATAAGGCTGTTTATGCGTGCGTTGCAAGATGGCAGCCTGCAGCCGATTTGAACAGAAGTTTTTTTGTCAGAAGCTAAAAGTTTGCATAGCAAGCAAATGACTGAATTAAAGATCGCAACAGGAAGCAGGTCACCTTGAAAGACTCCAATACTCTTATTATAGTATAAGAAAACAATTTTGTGAGAGTGTCATTCACGAACACGAAACCATACATATTGGAGTATAGGTCTTGCACTATAGATACAATTTTAGATGAACCGTGATAATGATGGAGTGTGAAATCAATAGCTTGTGACAGACACTTCCTAATGCATTTTAAAGTCAAGCCAGCTACAGCAAATTGATCTCTGCCGCTTCCTAGCATCCTTGAGAGCTTCCATTAGAAGAAACTGATGTCCCAGACAACCAGGCACACCACTGAGGAAAGTCTTCTGAGTGTCAGTAGGCCAGTAAAGATTCTCAATCATGAATTTACTCTATCTATCTTTAATTAATGATGTTGGTGTACAAATTGCCAGCAGCAGGATTCAAAGCAATAGGTCGAAAGTTTGACAGATCAGAACGGTTATCCGTGACAGTGCCTTTATGGAATCAGTTTGATTACTGCCTTCTTCCACAACTGAGGTATAGACTAGACCAACAAGAGTTGAAGAGATCTAAAAGAGCAGGCCAGCGAGGACATCCTTTGTAGACAACATAGCCGATTCCATCCAGAGGCGAAGGGATAAATTTAGATCTAGCCTTTTTGACCATTGAGATGACTTCAGACATTGTTATTGGATTGTCATTGAAGGGACTAGAAGAAAGAGGTGGCGGTTTTAACCATTCTGGATAAGCAAAGTCTGAGCAAAGTCTGAGTCGAAATCATCAACGTTGTAGGAGTTGCAGAAGAACCTGTAAACTTTGTCGTTGGAACTGACAGGACGAACAGTTGCCTTTGAAGGAGAAAACAGTTTCTCCTTTCTAAATTGTTATTACGTAAAACAATTTCTGTAATACGTGGCTACGCATGCAATGACCTCAAAGCAGCGTCAAAGTTAGAATGCTCCGATTTTCTTTTGTTTCAAGTGTAAATATATTAGTTATTTAATCATCGTAAGTCCTATTTTCCAACAGCAAGTTCGTGCAATCTTTAACAGTCGGAAGCACAGTTTATGAAAAATGGTTTGACCACAATCTGACCGGTTTCTACGGCCCTGATCTAGTTAATAGGCTTCTGGTATAAGTTTACTTTAGCGCACCAGGCCCTGACTATGCAGAACTACTACTCATACGAAAGTCTATCCAAGTTTAAAGACTACACTGCTTTTTGGTGGATTTCTGATATTGTATGCGTATAACAAATACAGCAGTTCTTTCACTATAATAGCACGTCACCAACTTTTCTGGTACAAAATAGATCATACATAAACTGTACACACATAGGTGTGTTTTTAATTATTTAATAAGAGGGTGATCGAGTGATATAAAGATCGAATACATTTCATGTCCAGATTTCAGAAGTATACACATGAAATATTCAATCTTTACGTCGGAAGTATACACATGAAGTATTCGATCTTTATGTTACTCAATCACCCTTTTATTAATTGAGAAACAACTACAGTTATACAGTAACTGTTTAGATATGCGATTGATTAATTGTATTAATTAATCATTAAATATTGAATTTATTAATTATTGTATTTTCCGGGATTTTCTAGCAGGACTTTTTCGGTCACGTTCCTTCTTTGGCTTCCTGTTACAATGTCGTTGCAATTTCTCAAGTACAGTGTGTTAGCATATCGGTATACAGCTGAAGTTTGTAGTGTATTTATGTTATACTTCACCACACTGTTAATAGTTACCTAATCCATATTACGAGTGTCTAAAGGTAAAGTTCAAGCCGCATCTGCAGTAAACAATAGCACTAAACACTATATAACTAAAGCTTATTACAATCACTTCTTGCGAATCCATCAAACAGTCTTAAGAACAACAATTTGATGTTATTGTTGGGCTGGTGGCATCTCTGCTATCATGATTCGAGATACGGAGTTCCATCCAGTATGACCATCCGCCAAAGTCTGATCGTTACATTTGCCAATGTGGAAACCAACTCTGACGTCACCTGCTGGAATGTTTTCACAGTAACCCTCAATTTGTCTGTGACGATGAATATCGTTACTTGCACGAGTATAATATACTGCGTCGATTGTCATGGGTCCTGTGCATTCTCGGTCGTTAAATGTAAAGAACCAACGAGAACAACAACTGGCACAATTGATACGCAGATTTCCTGCATATGCCACGTGCAGTGCGGTATTCCCATGCTTTTTACTAAAGCGACATTCCTAAATGATGGAACAAAAGCATACAATTCAAGTAGCATTACTACTGCGGTATAGGCATGAAAAGTTACTTGAATGAGTCCGGTGTCTTTGCCATCTTCTCTCTTCCACACACATTGCTTCCAGTTTGATTGCTGAGTCACGTCTCCCTTTTCTCATTTCACTCCCAAATCGCCCTTGATTCCTTTCACGCCCCCGTCTCCTTTCGGCCCTTGTGGACCTAATTTTCCACTCTCCCCTTTTACTCCTTGTTCTCCTCTTTCACCACGACCACCTTTCTCACCAATTGTTCCATCTCTTCCATCTCTACCATCTCTTCCAGGAGATCCCAAAGGACCTGGTGATCCAGGAGAGCCAGGCACGCCTGGGACTCCACCACAACATCCCTTCTATTAAAAGAGCAGATAGTGATCAAATAATTGCTTAATTAATTAATCACGATTTACGGATTTACTATTGTCGTATGTTCAGCGAATTGCTGAATTCAAGGATGGAATGTTAATGCAACGTACTTACATAACTTATTAATTAATCAAGCGTGTTGTAGCTAATGGTCCATCTTTCTTACGTTAGCTGAAGTGTCTGCACTTGATGTAACTGCTATTATGAGCAGCAAAGAGACCAAAATCGTTGAGCTGATACACTGATGTTCCATCATCTCGTTTACTTTCGCTGGCTCTCTTGACTGACTACTATCCAATTCAAGTGTGCTTATATACCCGTGGCTCCACTAGGGAATGACGTAATGATAACAGCACACTAATGTAGGAAAGTCCAACTATGGAGTTGTTGACAATTGGCAGAAAGCGGATGGTAGGTGTGGGCAAATCTACATGTAACCTGACCACGATGCAGTCCCGCGACACCGTGTTCCTTGAGATATTATTTACATTGCCACATCTATAATTATAGTTCCAGAGAGTTCCAGAAGTTCGACCTACCCACTATCCTTACCAAATTTGTACAAGCCGTGTTGATGGCTCATGCAAACAAAATGTTGCATCGGCATTGCTGCAATCTATATGTATGATCACAATAGTATAGATTTCGGGCGAAGTCTGCTGCTTGATGTAATGACATGACACACCAGATCTTTTCACAGCCTGCTTTTCATGCGGAAGACAGTTAAGTAAATGTGGCAGAGAACGGCTTCGTATATACGTAGTGAAGAAATAAGCATGGCCACTTTTCAAACCAAGGGGTTGTTAGCCGGGGCTGATTGTTCTTGACGACTGCCACCGCTTTGTGTACTTGAAACGTGATGCAGACGGCTGATAGAGCAGCCTTGGAGTGATGGAGTTGCCTTGGAATGATAATCCTTTCCACACCAATCACGAACATTTCATGAGCCATTGTAGATACATACATGAGCAGTATACTACTTGTAGAGCGCCACCCCTGTTATCGGACACCATCAATCATCAGACAGCCGTGCAAGAAGTAAACGAAGTAAGACCGAGCTTTGTTGAAGCCCAGAGTAAGAAGGATTAGTAAAGACTGTGATTCCAGACGCGGGATTTCCAAAGGCTTGAAACGGCTAGGCTAGGACGGTAAACATGATCCTTCTCTGCGACCCCGTTCATCGGACACAACCATCATTCATCGAACACGACCTCCCCCATGGAAACGCAAAGGCAATTCTGCAACTTCGCACCTGAGATAGGTTTATTGGTGACTAGCTAACACAACAACACTATCACTGTCTCCGTTTGCACTCTCCAGAAGAGATAATGCATGCTCATTTGAGTCGAGGTAACGCCCCATTCGTCAGACAGTCGTTTTTTCTTCTTTACAGCAGCAGCCTGCAGGTAATAATGTCACGAGAGGAGTTGGAAGGAAATATCGTACGGCCCCCAATTTGTTTGACCTTTAATTGACTCAGCAACGGTTACTAATTAACGGAAATTTCTAAATGTTCTCTGCTGACAAGCTCACTCTGTTGGCATCTGCTAGCTCTCCGGTAATGTCTAGTCTTCCCAGCGTAAGAATTTGAACTCCTGAGTGTCTTGCAGCACAACTGCACAGGCTTGCTGCACACGGATCTAGCAGACGATTCACGTCGTCCACGCTCGAACTTTGCGGTGAGCACACTCTCCCAACTCGCACACGAACAGCCCATGCTTTCCTTTCAAGACCCCTAAATTGCTGTTTGGCTCTGAATAGAACGTGTGCAGGTGTTCCTATCTCAGTTTGATATCTACCATTGCCTGATCTTGCACAGTCACGACGTGCGTGCTGCAGCACATCATCGTTGGCACAACCAGCTGTACTGAACGCAGGAACTTTGTTTACTATCAGAGCAGCTAGAACCTTTACCCATGGTTCTCCTAGGTAAAGTTGAATTACATTACGTCAACTCCTTGTCAACGCTAGGCAGCGACTTTCTTTGCGATAATTATAAGCGTTTTAACACTTCAGTCGTGCCCTCTCATCGGTTTCGGTTGTCGTCTTCTTTGCTGAACGACTAGTTCGTTCAAGCGACAGCTTGTAGACGTACTACTAGTGCGGGCGTGGTTGTGGGAGCAATGACTCGTAATTGCCGTCACGCACTTAGTTTACGGGAGCGTTCTGCGTTCTGCGGCGTTTAAGATAACTGATTCTAGTCAACTGCAGTTATTTGAAACCTAGAGCTGTTGATGAGAAGGTAGGAAGGCAAGAAAATGGGTGTCCGACGATTGGGGCCGTTACCACGGTCGTTTGACTGACTGTAACTCATACAGATCTTGGCTGACATGCAGGGTAACAACACGATTTGTAGGTAAAGAGTTGTTGATTAGCGATATATAAGTAACTAGGCTGAAGGATGCGTGTGTGCGATCTAAACACTGTCCAGTGAACGAGGCGTTTTTTGTCCGATGAACGGGATGTGCAAGGCTTTGGACAGTTTTCAATCTTACTCTAAGCAGAGAAGAGGTACAATGCTCTTTTTGGTGTGCTCAATTACAACTTGGATATCTAGATCTAGAACGTGGTAGGGACTGCGTTTAAAAACGGATAACTGAAAACACACGTCCAGAATATGATGATGTTCGAGGAACCGGCCGCGCTCTACTAAGGTCTGAAAATCGAGGCAACAAACACACACACACACACACACACACACACACACAGGCACAGACTACTGTTTGCTGCCCTCTTGAGTTAAACCAATTCTTACATTCCATAAGGTTAAGAATATTTTAGTAATAATACAGTAATAATAAGAATTCTCACAGCAATACATCCGGGCTCTTGTAAGAACATGGCCCTGACCTTCGTCCTCTCGTTTCTTTTTCTGCTTCCTGTTACAACGTCGTTGCAATTTCCGATTGAATATGAACGGGTCAAGAGCAGACCGACGTCTAATAGTTATTGCAAGGCACTGTACCCTTTCTGTCCGACTGGGGACCCAAACGGAACGATTCCTACAATGCACGACGACGATGTGATTGACATCTACTCTTTGCAAGCTCCGGTGTGGGAGTTTGTCACAGGAGACTTAATGGCTCATTTCGTAAGTTATCTAAAATGCATTAGATTCGCAACGTTGTATAGATGATTAGGACACTATTTATTTATTTATTAACCTACATTGCCTCTAACATTTTAGTTAATTGACAGCTGCAATTAGGGTCTTGAGGTAGTTTCGCTTGGATTAATAGCCGTTCCTGCCAACTACAGTCTTTATTTTGGCGTCACTCCCAACAATTTTGTAGCCAGCTTGAAGTCTTAGGTGTCTGTCAACATGTAGTTTGACTGAAAATGGGCACACACACACACACACACACACACATACACACTCTGGTCAGAGTAGGCTCGAGTGTTCAGCCTGTCGTCTCCCCAAAGAGGAGAAAGGTCCAGTGGACACTTGAGCCTAGGTCAGAGGGGCTTGTGTGCAACCCACTACCGTTGCTACCTATGTGCTTGCCGAAAGCGGTTGCTGTGTTGGGAAGATGTTGCAGCAACATAGCAGCAATATGGCATCTCAAGTGTTACATAATTGATGACATATAATGTGTTTTGTCTGGTTGTATGACATTCTTCTGATGTCTTGATTATGCATGCACAGTGGAGGCATACAGCAGTGTGCCTGTGTGTCTGTATGTTTTTGTTTGTGTGTCTGTTGATTGCCACTGTATTTACTTGCACTGTGGATTTTAATGACAACAACAGAAAGGGCTTCGATGAGTAGGAAGTGTTTTCTTACATTTTGACGTTTTGATTTGCAAGATAAAGGAGTTATGTGTGATTACTCATTGCTTATGTGCAGTAGAGTAGAGAAATCATTTAGTAATCTGCGACATGTGGTTGTCTTACTGAACTTTGAACCCAATAAAGTCATGCTCATTAATTGTGCTCCGAAGTATCAGCATTCCCAGTACTTTCATCAACTTGAGGTGTGCATGCGGTAGCGTTATATAGTAACTAGCCCACCATCTCGTTCTCCTCACGGACAGATTAGATTAGTTGTTAGTAAATTCATATATCTTTGTATGCACACACACACACACACACACACACACACACACACACACACACACACACACACACACACACAGCACACACACACACACAGCACACACACACAGCACACACACACACACACACACACACACACACACACACAGCACACACACACACACACACACACACACACACACACACACACACACACACACACACACACAGGTCCTTTAAGTCTTGGAAATATGATTAGAAATGTATTTGACTTTTGAGAACACTATTAGTGGTCTGTAGTTTACATTTCATTGTAATGGCTGTAATTTATGAAAATATACTACCATTGACAGACAGACAGACAGAGACAGGCAGACAGACAGGCACACACACACACACACACACACACACACACACACACACACACACACACACACACACACACACACACACACAGCTCTCCTTGTATAAGCTGTGGACATAGAGAACAGGTGATGATGAAGATGGAAGTGTTGAAGTAACAATTAGTACCATGGTATTTGTTTAGTGTTTAGAGCTTTATAGTACATTTGTCTGTTGTGGCCGTTGCTATAGTAAGTGATCAGTTGGTGTAAGGCATGCAGCAGTACAAGCTCAGGCCTGCTGGCTGCACACGTCTTTAGTCAAAATAACTCGTGTTCAAGTATCGTATATTCATCTGTTCGTGTATATTAACAAAATAATGTTTAATTAATAACAAGTGTCGCCCACCGAACGGAAATCACTTTTGTGTCCACTGACTATGCGATTTTCGATATAGAATATCTACCATGATGCTCTCGGTTTTCGAAGTAGAAAAACTGGTCTTAACTACACTTTGGAGTGGTACGAGCTGTTTGAACTGTTCAATTGCACATTCCCTCACATTCTCGAAAATGATTCGTATCCTCTCTGGTGCAATCAAGGAGCGACGTGTTTGTACGATGGAATTGATGATGTTCACTGGACGGCAAACGGAACTCTCATGTTGATAGGAGAAATGACCGGAGCTGTGTTCAACAAGTTTGCAAGCTACTTGAAATGGGACAACGAGACGGCAATCTACTATATCACATTTCACGTGGCCAGTCAGCCTGACAATGGAACACTGTACTGGGCATCATGGGACTGCACGACATTCGTGATCCACGCTATCGAGGAGATGGCCAAACTCGGTGCCGAATTCAACCATTCTCGATCAGTCAATTACACCAAGATGACTCTGTACAGCGACACTCCGGTTTTACTCGGAAACGCGAGTGAAATATTCGGACCGAACGGAAATGCCACTCTGGCTGATGACATGATGAAGTTCTATGCCGACTTCCAGACACACCAGTCGATTATTCATTGGATAGAACACATCCTAGATGCTGCCCTCCAGATATTTGTTGAAGATAAGTTTTATTTCTGGTACAACGAACAGTACTGGTTTCTTCCGATGAAGGCACCTTACTTCAAACTCACATTCAATACAGTACCATTTCCATGAGTTTGAAGCATTGTTGCTGATAGCTTTATCTATTTTTGTCGTTGTGCTGGCAAAATTTTATTGTGTAGTGTTCCTTGACAATAGCACTTGTCTAGTGCCATCATGGCATGTACACATAATATGATAGATTCTTTGTACACTGTGGCTCTTTACCATCCGACCAATTCACATTACTAATTAATTACTTGGGGGGACTAGAGAAGGCTGCCATCTTTGCTCGAAGCGAACAGAAAGCAGTAACATCCGAGTGTTCTCACCAGTTCGCTGCTCTCTTGGTGGTGCATTGATGATTGTCAATGCATCCTAACATAATGGCTCTACAAATACCCAAAGTTAAATCACCATTTATCGATTCAAGTGCTCCAATTTATTTCTTGTTGATTTTTCGTACTAAGTCCAGACTGACTGTCAAATAAACATGAACTGAGGCAATATTAATTCTTAATATCTCGATTACTCAGTACCCAGTTTCAACTTCAAAACATGTGCTATGAAAGTGCATGGATATTTGAGACCCGCTGGCTCAATTTCATGGCTATTCAGTTGCCATACAAATGTGGTCGATATTTCTTGTGGAGCTCTTGCACAACAGATACCGTATCACCTAAACAAGAATCACAAAGCATGAAGAGTCTTCGATTTCTACTCGATTGACGTGCAGCAACACAGTCAATCTATCGACCTGCAATGCGACGATATGCAGGAACTCCTATGCAAATTGTCTTTCGGATCCCAAAGCTGGCGTCATAGTTGCTGACGTACAGTACCATGTATGCATGCACACCACTATTCATTCCACTATGATTGTTTACCTTGTGCTCTGTCAGGATAACTATTCGTTGCTGTGGTCCACTTCAATCCAAAGGCAACATCCAACGATTCAAATTTGGTAGCATTGAATGCTTGATTCTACAATCAGACCCATTTGATGAAACCACCTGCTAACCTAGCCTCGACACTAGGCCTTTCTTTACTTCCAGAGGTCCTTCTAAGCCAGGTCTGGGACAAGGTCACGTGATACAACCCATTGCTATGGACCATGGAAAACAAAGACAGGCCTACACAAGTGTAGTGTCGAGGCTACTGCTAACCAACAGCTAGAGCAATAGTTGCATACCTGTGTAAGAGCGACTTCCAGCTGATCAACAAATGCAACCCATCTCTGGGTATAGTAACTAACAAGTACAAGCATATCATGACGACAGCTGTACAGGAAATTCAGGGTCACTTACTCACTGACCAAGCCAGCCCACATTTTGTTAGCATAATCGTGAAGCTAATACACCAAACATCACAAAAGTCAACAATATAACTTGTATGTATAGTAACCTCTCCGTGTGGACCCCAAAGTGTAATCTGGTTACGAGCATTGACTTCGTAGAGAACCGTTTCCTGCCAATGAACATCGAGCATATAACTAAATGTCCGGAATCTTGAACGAATTCATTCCACCTTATGGTTTACTGCACGAGCTTTTGCACTGTTTAACCATCTACCCAACAAAAAGTGTTTGTCTGTCAGTAGAACACGATCCATATCTCTCAGCAACTCCAACAACACATTGCCCACAATTCTAAGCAAAAATCACAGCAACAAGAATGTCAGAGCTGATAAATAAAATGAATACAAAATATAATTTAAAACATGAATGGTGTGATAAGATGAATAAATTAAGGCATCAACCGACCTTACACCGGTTGCACTTTTGTTGTTATATTCGTTCACCAGCTGCTTGTAGATCGGAATCGAGAAATCCTGAAGTGCTTGTCGTGTCAAATCCACAAGATCGTACCTTGAGAAAACTATCAACATAAAACAGTAAAGAGAAGTACAACAATTTCTGTTGGTATAAAATTCTATTTAAGATAAGCACTGTGTCACAAATTAAGTGATAAGAAAATCTGAATTTTAGTGTAGACATTATGCATAAAAATTAATATGTACCCAACTAACTATGTGTAGTGTCCATAACTGTGTGGTGTGAGATCAAGTTTATGTCCAATGTCTTACAATTCAAGGTTCTCCCTAGGATTAGCGAGGCAGGATGGTATAATTGCAAGACACACCCCTTACAGCGTACTGCTGTATGCTCTCGAATACCCAGACCTTTACATTAAGATTCTAAACTGTAGGTCAAATTATGTATTACTGAAGCCATTTGCCCCAAGTAGGAAAGAACAAAGTCAAAATGGCTGTCCGTTTCATCAATGTGAGACATCTTCCTTGTTCAATTTCAATTGCGCAAGCATACACTAATGCCATCTGTTTGCTGTATACATCATGTCATGTAAGTACCGTACACGTACAGTGTACAGTACTCTGGGAAGAAAACATGTGAAAGGCTGGCTACCGTTGCTCAGGTGGTGCTGCACCACGCTACCATGCTCTAAGGTGGCCCCATAACAATTGCCACAAAAATACATATTTCGATCTCATTACTGCATTGCACAACGCGCATGCACACACACACACAGACACACACACACACACACACACACACACACACACACAGACACGTGCACACACACACACACACAGACACACACACAGACACACACACTAAGACGCAGTAGTGAAACTTACATACGTATGTCTTTTTTTGGAACCTAGACACTTCAGTGTCTTTTTTTTTATAAAAATGCACATGTTCTGCTCATGTATATATGAATTTTTATAATAAAAAACAGACACAAAAGTGTTTTAAATGCCAAATTCATGAGAGGAACATGACAGAAACAACATGTAGTCACAACATGTAGTCACAGTTTATTGCCAAAAAAACCAAACAAACATCCAAATGTCAACTAATGCAAATACTTGGCTGTAATCCAATCTTAAAAATTAGACAAGCACCCACAGCAAAATGTCTACACCTGAAGTCTTGAATATCGCTTTCAAAGCAGCCAACACCGTTCAAAAAATTTGCCTTGAAAAACAATTAGATAACAGAAAATAAAATTCTGGTCTTAATAACTGTCAGTTGTCAGGGCTTTTGGTTTTTGGTTGTTTGCATGAAACATTGTCAAAAATGGCCACTAGACGGAAGTGTGCAGCTCAAGATGCCCACTAGAAATGTTTAGAGAATGGAATCACTTTGAAAGAATAAATAAACAAATAATTTTAAATCAAAAAATGACTAATATTGTACATCAAGACTTAAAAATTAGGATTTGAATAAAAAAATTCTAAATTACTTTTGGAGTCTAGAAAATAATTAATCTTGAAAAACATTAAGAGCAGTAGGGTACATTGTATGACATGCAAGTTGCATTGATAAAACTTTAGATATAATCCAGACTAATACAAACGTTTCTGCAGTCACTGACTTGTCATAATGCAATTACTTATGGCATTGACTAGGCAATATGACTATAGTAGCATACCTGAATGTTCCTATACCAGCAAATTTCGGTGCTGCCCTCACCATCAAGTCCCATGCTTGATACACATGGCTAATATTATACCATATCTGTATGCACACAGTAGACAACAGTAAATATGACTATAAATCCCCCTAACGGAAAAGCTTGCTTACAGGAGGGTTAAGGTCAAGTACGGGTCTCACAACAGGAATGGCATGACAGTGGTTCTGTCGTGAAATGGTGCTGTTGTAAATACTTTGAAAAAGCAACGACCAAGCGATGGACACCAAAGTATTGTCTCCACCATATCGCCTTCATGCGTAACCAACTATCCCGACAACACACATGTAATACACTCACAACACATTTTACGAGCACTCTATCTCATTACCACGACGAAAGATTAACAGGTTGAGTCCTCCAACCCATCTCGTTCATCAGTTCATATACAACGTCATTTTGCTTGATACCCTCGGGTGTCAAACCGGTAACAAAAACAGTTGCCTTCGAATCATCGAGGGCTTCCACGGGACCCTTTGTATGTAACAAAAAGTTGAAATAAATAGCCAACAGAAACAAGTACGATTGACTCTCACCCGAGTGACATTTTCAACTGTGCCATACATTCCCAGGTTGCCTCCGAAATTGTGCAGCATGCACCAAATAAACGGCTGCCCATAGAACGATTCAGTTCTCTGCCATTGAGGATAAACTTCCGCAAACAAGTCAAGAATCAAAAAGCGACCTACAACATACAGCACCAAAAGTCAAAAAATCTGAATATCCGTCTTATGTAATATACCAATTAATCACTATGGTAACATGTGTTTACCAGTTTTATTATATATACTCCGATTACACTACAAGCCTTGCAACTAAGCAGACCAAGACGTCACATACCAATCGGAACGCCCAGCAATAACGATTTCGTTTGAGGCGGTTGCCAGAATTCCTCGTCGTTCTGAAAGAGCCAACCTTGCATCACCCTACAGAGATCATCATGACAACCAAATTTCCACTTCATCATTACCTAAACGATATTATACCACACAGTTGCAGGATCTACATAAGACATAGCAGTAAAGACACCAGCACTGAGATCGTGTAAGTACTCGGTATCATTAGACTTTGGACTGAGTTCATTGAATAGATCGACACTGTAAAAGTGATCCGTACCAAACTCTTGTATCAACTACAGCAAAACACATAAAATATATGAAAACCAGTCTGATCGATGACGCCTCACCTCTGACATATAAACATGAGTAATCTCTCAAAACAGACTGTCAGCGGGATCAAGAAGATATGTGCTACAAAACAAAAGGTATGCACTAACATAGAATGGATAAAATTACCACGACTGACCAGCAGTAGGGATGAGAGAAATGACCCCATGTACGACCCTTTGTCATCGTCTGATGCACAGATGCATTGGGATACAACCTGCAGTTTGAAGCAATGCCACTTAGTACATATAGCAGCTATATAAACAAATCAAAAGTACCAACCGAGTAATAGAGGAAGGCACGTGATCGGCAAAACCAGGAAGAACGAGCACCATGCCAAACGACCTCATGCGAGTACGTATTAGATGTTGCAGATGTAATTGTGTAAACATCCATTCTTCCGGCAGCGGACCTCCCCAGCCTTGAATATTGCCCATACGATACCTACATACACACGACACCATTTTTACACACTTTGCGTGTTCGCATCATTAAGCACAATCACCAAGCAAGAAATGCAGGGCCCGAGAAGAAAGAAGCCAAATCAGCAGATGTAAAATTAAAGTGAGAAAACACCTAACACAAGATGTGCAAGCCAATAATGACAGTAAGGATATGCAATAGTTATCAAGTGTACAATTGCCAGACTAGACAGAGCAATGTAGCCTTGTCAAATAAGCTTTGTAGTTTTCGTATGCCTGCATGCTTTGTTATACATATGCATGCCTCTAAGTAGCAACAAAATTAGTTGCCATAGAAGTTAAATTTTTCAGGCAGCGACTAATTACAAATTGTTAATCGCCAGTGGCTAGTAGGTAGTAAACTTGTGGCATATAGGTAGACTTAGCAGGCGGTATACCACAATGTGTCAACGCCTACAAGCCAGTGGCATAGATGAGAGCTTAAAGTTGATCTCGTCAAACATTAAACTTGCAAAATTCAAATTCTGACTGAATGTGATGCAGGTCGGTGGATCATTTTGAACTGTGTCTGTGTAGGTCTCAGACTCTGTCCATGTGTGTGTGTGTGTGTGTGTGTGTGTGTGTGTGTGTGTGTGTGTGTGTGTGTGTGTGTGTGTGTGTGTGTGTGTGTGTGTGTGTGTGTGTGTGTGTGTGTGTGCCCACACTCGTGCCAGTGTTGGAAACCAATTTTTATGTAATCATTACAACACTTTGGTCGATGGCTACAATGGGCTACAAAATTTTCATCTTGTCGACTAAAGTGTTTCTCTTACCGGCCGATGGCTAGCAGAGCTAAATGTCAACTTAGAGGCCTGATATGCCTCACCAAAAGCAGGCATCAACTATTTGACTCCATTGTGAACCTCTCGGAGATATGCCAATACGAACACAAACCAAAACTAATAAATTTAGTATGTACCAAATATATTTAGAGACCAGACCGCGAGACTCTGTATCCTATTTCTAAAGTGGATTTCCGTCGATTGACATTATCGGCCATCTCGAGCCTACTCTGCTTTTATATCAGTACTATCAAACCCTATGTCACTTATGTAAGTATGACAATCGGTTGTTTAAATTTTGACAAATTCTGACACTGGCTAAACCATGAACAAAGTTTATATCAATATTACACCAGATGTCAGTTAGAGAAATTCAAACAAAATGAGTTAACAACTATCAACCGTTGCATCCTGGACAAACATTGCTATACACAAGATGCCTAATAAAACAAACCCATTTTGTTGGCTAACAAAACTACACCATTCAAAGCCATTTTGGCAAGAAACTAAAGGTTAGCTGAGCTACAAAATTCCAAAGCATTCTGAAAGCAGACACGTGTGCTTGCCAACATCTAAGATTTTGTGTTATAAAATGTACAACAGTATAACAGTATGACTGAAGTAAGATATCCCTTAGTCAAGTTTGGCAGTCCTAATAACAAAACGCAGCTACAATAAACCTGTCATGTTGCAATACCCATACTGCCACCCAAAGTAAAACTTCCACCGGATGTACTGTACCATTAGTCAAGTTTTCATACTGAAATCTGCTCCATAGAGCAAACTATATTTACTACAGAAATCTTTCTTTAGTTAAACAACAGTAAACTACATACACAAAAATCTGCAGTCTCACTCACTCGTCTCCATATCTCTTCCTGGCCTGTAAATGCCAATGGCAAGTTTATTCCATTCAGAGCCATCCAGTCAATCTCACGTTGCCACCGTGTCCAATCCCACCAAACAAACGAGTAGCTTGATGTACAGACGTTCTGATAATAACGATATCTGCCAATTTCAATTAACTCAAACTTGGCAAACATTGTGACCAAACAAAAGCCGTTACCAACCGATAAGGACTTGATACTTTTACAATGCCTTCTACTGTTGGCAATGGATCAGTGAGGTTGAGTTGATCTCCTGACCACGAGACATCAGCATTACACCAATACTTCAAATAATGTTGCACACCCCAAGCAGCAGCTACTCCTGTTGTACCCTCGATGTAAATCTTGCCACCAGAACTTGAAATCTACAACGGAGTGTCATTTTCAATTGTTGCACTACTGGCTAACAAATCTAATTTTTAAATATAAATTACAAATCTACACCCAAATTCTATTTGTTCTTTGAAATCTAGTTAAACAACAACAGAGAACTTATTAGCAATAGCTACTACTATTTATTCGTAGTTCAGGACCACCACACCATCAATGTATCATTGTCACGTGACTTCAATAAACTAGACTATTTAATTTATTAATTTTCTAGAATGGTCTGCTTGCCTGAAACGAATCATAACTCTTTGTATTTTTTACTGATATGACAAAATTGTGAACATGATCTGGAATGAGTCTTTGCAACAAATCATTCACAGCTTCAGCCTGAGTTTCAGAGTTCACCACACCTGAAGACAACCTATTCCTGTCAACTTAACAAATGAAGAAGTCAACATAGCGATATGGCCAACCCGAAACTGAAACCACAGCGACAGAAAACGACAAGATCGTAATTGCTGCACTCAGTAACATTTCAACGCATGCGCATATAGTAAGCACCTTGCAGTTTCTTACAAATCACGTGACTAATTTTTGGCTGCGCATCAAAGCTCTCGCCGTGTACGCGCCGCTGCATCCGTGATAAGTTATTGGATGAATTGTTGAGCGCAAATCTTACTGCTTTTGCAAGACCAAGCCATTGACAGCAAAGAACTGGAGAATAGCAAGAATTTTCAATTGCTTCTTGCCGTTTGACGGAGAGCTAGGACAGCCAGACTCGTCGGTAAAGTCATAAGGCGCGAGCGCCTAAAACGGCTTAACAAGTGAACTGGTTTTAAGCATTGACCTGTTTCCACCTGCACGGAACCAGTTAGATTTTATACCTCTAGACGGCTTGATCTAGGGTAGGGGTTGTGGGGGTTGCAACCCCCCTTTTGTTGGCCTTGGAGTTAAAGCACAAGGTCTTAAAGCCGCATTGTGCTCATTTCCAGTATTTAATTAAAAATAACTACTCAGATTCTTGACGAAGTGAGACATCTGGCAGCGAAACTCAAGACTCGTGACCAGGATATCTTTGTTGCGTAGGGAATGGTTCACTCAGTACGTAACTGAAAGAATGAAGGCAACAAGGCAGGATTTAATTAAGTAACCTCTCTGACATCTGGTATCAAGACATTCTGCTACTCGCAGACAGGATTGGATCCGTTGAATCTGTTCCAAGGAAAAACGAACTTACAGCGATACCGGAACAATACACCTACTATGGCGCGCGATGTGTGTCATAATTCCGTCGGCTGGGCTGCGCTAACTCGTCGGCTGGGCTGAGATATCATGTTTCCACAACTAATTTACATCTCAGCCCAGCCGACGACACGCGTCAAGTGTGTCATAATTCCGTCGGCTGGGCTGCGATATCATCGATCAGCCGACGAAACGACATCAATGAGCCGACGAAACGACTTTTGACACAGATGGCGCGCCATGTGTGTCAAAAGTCGTTTAAATGGCGCGCCATGTGTGTCAAAAGTCGTTTAAATGGCGCGCCATGTGTGTCAAAAGTCGTTTCGTCGGCTGGTTGATGTCGTTTCGTCGGCTAGTCGATGATATCTCAGCCCAGCCGACGGAATTATGACACACTTGACGCGTGTCGTCGGCTGGGCTGAGATGTAAATTAGTTGTGGAAACATGATATCTCAGCCCAGCCGACGAGTTAGCGCAGCCCAGCCGACGGAATTATGACACACATCGCGCGCCATAACCTACTAGTAGCCGGAGTCCGATTGAGCACTACAAACAATCCGTTGCGATACCCCTCCTAGACTTCCTGCTTCTTCAGATGCGCGAATGATCTAATGGTGAGCAAGATAATGTCCGAGCATTGTTGTGTCTAGTGCTTACCCTTCTGGTTCGTTCCAACGTTGACCCAATGGAAAGCCGATTTTCCATTCCCGAAGTCTCTAAAAGGTGAAGTGAGAAGGTGGCAGTCAGTATGGCAAATTAAATACCAGGAAATGCAAGAAGCAAGGAAAAGAGAGCAAGAGTGCAAGAAGGCCATACCCAACAATTAATTAACCTTCTCCTGGCCTTGGGAGCCTGTGACTCGGTTGTACACGAATGTTCATCGTCTGCTATTGATAGCATGTACACTGCCTATCACAAGTACAGAAGCAGAGAGGCCATTTTTCTACTGAGGAGACTGAAGACTTAATTAAAAAAGGTCTTCCATGGCAGAGGAGCGTCTTACACACCTATCAGTTATCGCCATGCATTACAAAGACCAGGTACCAGCAGACGAAGTTTGTACAAAATCATCCACGAAGATTGTTCATACAGTCTTTGTTTGAAAGAAACATAATTGCGCTGTAGTTTACTTAATAAACATTTATTTAGCAGTTGTCTATGCATGATGCAGTTAGATTTTGTTAGACAGTTTTGATGATTTAGGGAGTTTATAACATGACACATTGCTAGAGATATGTTGCCATAGTTGTTGCCATTTACTTTAGCTAAGCTCTATGAAGCCTGGGCCATTTGCACTTCTAACAATACAAAAGCGTTGACTGGAGTAGGCGTGGTCTATCAAAATTTGCAACCCCCTCTTTTCAAAAATCCTGGAGTCGCGCCTGGGCTTTAAAGGAGGTTGAGCAAGTGGTCTAGGTTTAACTGTCACTTTGTTCAGATGATAACGCCGTTCTAATGATATTGACTATTTTCCTGGGATAGGATCATCTTAACTAAAAGCTGTAAGTGTCGCGCTAACTAATAGCGGAAAGAAATCAGCAGCTACGAAGAGGGAGAAGACAGTGTCCTTGGTCATCGCCATGCAAACTGCTACTGATCGAATCAGTGACAACCAACCGTTGCCCTGACTCGGCGACAGAGCAGCCCAATACTTCAAAATATGGCTTTCCTAGACGGTTTGTATTGCACATCCCAATGTTCAAGTTCCTAGTTGAAACAGTCACTTTCTTGAACTGGTTTACGCGTTTAAATAAACAAGACGTACTAGGAGTAGAGAATCACCCAGCTCTAGTTGGAGCAGCTACAAATGGAGCAGCAGTGAATGTAGGAGAGCATAATAGCATGAGAGCATAATAGCATGAGAGCAAGACTGCAGAGATCATTACCCTGGATGTTCTGGACATGGTGCTTTGCCCATAGGCTTGGACTGGCATGCCATGATGCTTTGTCTAGTGATTTATTCAAATGAATTGATAGCACGTTGCTGCGATTGTACTATCTATATGAAAATCATCAAAGAAATGTCGAGATCTGGAACACATCGTGAATGAGTTCAAGCAAGTGTTCAGTTTGACAGACGGTGGTAATCGACCTGTAAGATATTCTGGCGGTCGTTGGATAGCTGACAAGAGAAAGGCACTACAGCGAATTCTTGACCGGTATGGAGCATACATTACACATTTGACCACTCTTGTTGAAGACAAAAGCCTAACGGGCACAGATAGACAGCGACCAAGGCTAATGCTTCAATGGACAGAAACTAAAATTATTCTTTGTTGTGTTTACTACGTTGATATTCTTCAAGCACTAGCCTGTTTGAGCTTGTCCTTGCAAGAGGACACTGTAGATATTGTAATGGCCATCAAGCAAATCCTTATAGCACATCAGTCCCTTATTATATTAGGCTGTCTTCAAATGATCCACATGAATGGCCTGTAACCAAAGGTAGAAGCTGACTTTATATAATGGTAAAATGAGTTACCAAGGTGTTGAGTTACGCTACTACTCTGACGTAGTGGTAAAAGACTGCAAAGATCTGTCCTAGTTAACCTAGACAGTGAGATGCGTGATAGGCTTGAGTGGTCGGACATTAGCATGCTTCGATCATTTTTAATTTACCTTGACACCCAATGCTGGCAAGGAAAAGATGCTGATGATGTCATATTTACAGAAATTCACACAGCTCTCCAGCACATTGCTGAAAAGTTTCGTGCTCCACTTGATGCAAAAGGTGTTGATTTAACAAGCATAACTGAAGAAGTAAATGAAATGATAAAGTATGCGAGATGTACGTGGGTTGACAAAGATAGCTATCGTTGTGTCTGGTACCGAATTGCTTCTGTTCCTGACTCATCAGAATGGAAAAATGCAATTCCGATAGCAAGACTACTCTTTAGCCTGCCATGTACAACTGCTAAAGTTGAGAGAGTATTTTCTCAACTTAAGCTCATTAAGAATGACAGACGAACAAAGTTGAAGCAAACGACTTTGTTGGACCTTATGGAGGTTACGGTAGAAGGGCCAGCAATAGCAGATTTCTCTGCAGACTCGGCTATAGAAGGATGGTGGAATGACTGTGCTACAACAAGGAGAGTGAAACAACAGCCAAGAAAGCCATACAAAATGCGACGGCTCGATCATCTTTCTGATGTCAATGATCACGAAGAGTCAGCTAACGAGGATGAACTACACTTTGCTCTAGACGAGTGGGATTGGCTGAGCCGCTATATATATTTCTAGCTAATGTTCCATTGTGATGTTGTTTAGCTTTTATTGCAATCAATGTTGGTTTTCATTTGGTTTAAACCGTCACCTTGCCATGCTTGGCTACAATTATTTTTAGCATTCCTGTATTTTAAGTAGCGCCTAAGAAGTAAATAATTAAGATATTGGCTTTTCACATAGTCATGTATATTCTATCACTTACTTGTTACGTATCATACTATGTTGTGTGAGACCAAACTCTCACACTACTGAGCAATCTGCGTCAATTTCTTAGTTAGTAATACAGCTTTTAAAATTTGCTGATTGAAAGTTTAAGTACGGTAGATAGATAAATTCGTTTTTGGCACATAATTTTCAGCTACAGGTCAATGCAAGCAGAAGCATAAATAGTTATTGATGTCGTACACTGAATCAGAATGGCCGATTAAGTTTACCAATGGCCGGTAAAATTAAATTTGATCTGACATTTTTCTGGCTCATGAGAAAAAAATTATATTGATTATTGCATACATACAAGAGTGGTAATGCTAAACTACAGCATGCAAAGAAGAGGATGCTCTCGCACAGATTGCACAAAACTGCATCTCTAGAAACTAATTCATGCAAACAATAAGACAAGTCTTACAAAAACCCAAAAGTCAGCTTAATTGAGGCGTCAAAGTTACTGTTGAGCTGGTGACATCTCTGCTACTATTATTCGAGAAACGGAGTTCCATCCAGTGTAGCCATCTGCCAATGTGTAACCGACACACTTTCCAATATGGAAACCCACTCTGATGTCACCTGCTGCAATGTTTTCGCAGTAGCCCTCAACTTGTCTGTGACGATGAATGTTGTTACTGTTACCAGTATAATCGATTGCGTCAATTGTCATCGGTCCTGTGCACTCTCGATCATTCAATGTAAAATGCCAACGAGAACAACGATTGGAACCAATGATACGCAAAGTTCCTGCATAGGCCACGTACAGTGCAGTGTGTCCGTACTTCTTCTTAAAGCGACATTCCTACGTAATATGACAAATATATGTTACTATCCGTGACAGACAATATTATGTTGTCAAAAAATTACATTACCTGAATAAGTCCAACATCTTTGTCATCATTCCTCTTCCACACACATTGCTTCCAGTTTAGTTGGTGAGACGCTTCTCCCTTTTCTCCTTTCCCTCCCAAATCTCCTTTTGGTCCTTGTGGACCAATTTTGCCACTTGCTCCTTTAGGTCCTTGAGCTCCTGCTTCACCACGATCACCTTTCTCACCTCTCGTTCCATCTCTTCCATCTCTACCATCTTTTCCAGAAGATCCCAAAGGACCTGGTGATCCAGGAGAGCCAGGCACGCCTGGGACTCCACCACAACATCCCTTCTATTTAAAAAGCAGCTATAGGTATCAAATAATTCCTTAATTAATAGATCACGATTTACGGATTTATTATTGTCATATTTTCAGCGAATTGCTCAATTCATGGATGAAATGTTAATGCAACGTAATGACATATAACTTATTAATTAATCAAGCGTCTTATAACTAAATGGTCCATCTTTCTTACGTTATCTGAAGTTTCTGCACTTGATGTAACTGCTATTAGGAGCAGCAAAGAGACCAAAATCGTTGAGCTGATACACTGATGTTCCATCATCTCGTTTATTCTCGCTGGCTCTCTTGACTGACTACTATCCAATTCAAGTGTGCTTATATACTCGTGGCTGCATTAGGAAATGACGTAATGATAACAGCACACTAATGTAGGAAAGTCCAACTATGGAGTTGTTGACAATTGGCAGAAAGCGGATGGTAGGTGTGGGCGAATGTACATGTAACCCGGCCACAATGTAGTCCCGCGACACCGTGTTCCTTGAGATATTATTTACATTGGCACACATATCATTACAGGTTCAGAGAGTTCCCGAGGTTCCACCTACCCACCATCCTTACCAAATTTGTACACACCGTGTTGATGGCTCAGGCAAACAAAATGTTGCATCAGCATTCTAGATGTATGATCACAATAATATAGATTTCGGGCGGAAGTCGGCTGTTTGATGTAATGACACACCAGATCTTTTTCACAGCCTGCTTTTCATGCGGAAGACAGTCAAGCAGATGTGGCAAAGGACGGCTTCGTGTATACTAGGTAGTATAGAAATGAGCATGGCCACTTTTCGAACCAAGGGGGTTTGTTAGCTGGGGTTGATTGTTCTAGACGACCGCCACCGCTTTGGGTACTTGAAACTTGATGCAGACGGCAGATGGAGCTGCCTTGGAACGATAACCCCGTCGACACCAATCACGGACGTTTCATGAGCCATTGTAGACATACACATGCGCAGTATAGAGTCCCTGATCTAATCTCGGACGTTTCAAAATCTCGGTTACTCATTCTCTGCCAAATAGCTGCAGCCAGACCCAGCTGTTACGCTAGCATCATAGTCCTACTGGATAGCAACTAGGTAGAGCGAGTCACGTCAGCATCCGTCGTAACGTTGCTGCTGTAGAACTTGAAAACTGATCGCACCTATTCTCGGTCACAGAGTATCATCTCTTAGGCTCGAGTGTCCAGCCGGTCATGACCGGCTGGACACTCGAGCCTATCCATATCTCGGTCAGTGCTTAAATTGCCATCTCGTTTCTACAACTCCGTTTGAGACGCAAGTCTTCTCTGTCGATAGGCTCATTATATGACTTTCTTTCGCCAAATTGTTGGCTTTGTCAACCTCTACTCTCGCAGACTACGAAGAAGACGGATGTCTAGTACTCACGAGACCTAGTCTCGGTCACCTGATCTCGAGTGATTCTCTTCAGACGCAGATCTGACGTTCTTTTTAGACTAGTGTTATAGTCATCACCGCTGGCTACTATACCTACGGGGTAATGTTAATGCTCATCGTACTGTTGCTACGGCCGAACGTGAAATCTGAGAGACAAATACTCGGACATGCATCCGGGATTATATCTCGGTCAGTCGCTTTCATCGCGTTTCTACAAGACGAATTGAGACGTTAGTCATGTCTGTTGATAGGTTCGCTTTGGATGTTTATGCCACCGAATAGCCGGTTTTGTCTCTTCAGTTTCTGCTGTTGCAGGGCGGTGAGAAAGGTGATGGCGTACGGGACACAATCTCGGTCACGCGATTTTGAGAAAGATGCGTTCCTGAGTAGGTTGTATTGTGTGATTTGTAGTCTACTGTTGTTCTAGAGCTATATTGTCACGAATGTGTTTGTCTAACTTACTATTATTAGCACTTAATTCAAACATGGTATCTATCTAGTGCAGCGTGATGACTCTGAATTTTCACATTTTGTTTGCAGTTAACCAGAAAGTATTCCTACCTACATTCTTGACTGGCATTCTCTATCTTGGATGGGATGATTGATGATTGTATCAAGCAGAATTGCACACAACTGCTGTTTACATTTATGCTTAGAGAGATCGAGCTATGCTGAGAACTTATGAAAATGGTGACATGTTGCCAAAGAGAAAACAATCTTTCTCATGACACAGTTCTGAGTTTCATGAGACAGTTATGAAATTGTGAGTGAGAATGATAATTAGTCCAGTGAAGATATCCAATGAACCTTCTGTGTAGAACCAAGCAGTGCATGTTGTAACAATGTTGATAATAACTGACGTACCTAAAATCTTACAATCAAGAAGATTGTAGTTCGTAGACAGTTTACAAGTATGCAGAGTCATGGCATACTTAAAAGGCATCTCGTGAAATTCAACTTGTGCCAGAATGGATTCAATGTAGCTCCATGATGATCACTAGATCACTCACAAAATTTTCTAATTAGCACTAAACCAGATGTATTAATTAATTAAATAAAGGTTATCTTAATTATTATTAAAAAACATAGTCTAATTAGACAGAACAACTAGCGTTTTCCTACACCAGTCTAATTAGATTCACTACAAAACACTTTCAATCAGCCTTAGTCGACAGTGACCGTATGTACAATGCCCAGTGAAGGTAAGACGACTTACCTGAAAGCTGTAGAACCCAAGAAGTGCGCTCAAACTGTGACCGAGACTAGGTCCCGTAGGTCATGCCCATCACGTGCACCATTCTCACCCCCCTGCAACAGAAAAACTGAAGAGACAAAACCGGCTATTCAGTGGCATGGCATAAACATCCAAAGAAAACCTTTCAAAAGTCTAACGTCTCAATTCGTCTTGTAGAAACACGATGAAAGGGACTGACCGACGTAGACATTCAGTCTCACACACACACACACACACACACACACACACACACACACACACACACACACACACTACGGCTATATGTATTCAGATACCACTGTAGACCAGCAACCAACCAATTGTACAACTAACGACCAGCAATAGCACATGCCGCATGATGCTCTCATTGCTATCGCTGGTGTTAATTATATTATTATTAGCATCGCACCATACACCTGCACCTGCATTTGCTTTGGCAGTCTGATCATTATGAGAAAGAAATATGGCACTCTGATGGCAGCACATGCACCTTTTGTATTACCTAGTGAAAAAGTTTTACTTGTTACACAAATGTTTTATCTAGAACATGTTTTCTGTTGATAGTCTGCACGAGTAGTCAAGAAGACATATTTATTATCTTGAGGTCTTCAAATTCATTGCTTTTAGTTTATCCCATTTTTGTGGTTTCAGAATTGATGGTACTCAAGAGTTTGACATTTCTTGCAATGTGGGAGACTGGCTTTGCTAAGACATTAATTCATTAATTAATTACAGTTGTGCATACTAAAGATCATATTTTTCTGCGTGTCTAGTATTAATTAAAAGGAAATTTTATCCCGAAACATTAGTTACAGTATAAGATAGTCTTGGTATCTGAAGAGAATGATCTCACCAGTTGGGTTTCCTACCAAAAGGATTATGAATAAAGGAAAGTGGGGAGACAAGATGAGGTTATCCCTTTGTTGTGATATTAGTACTATGACTGCTACTCCTATCTTTCAGGCTCATCATATTTACATTGCTTAGAAACCTGGTAATTAAAGGGCATTGGTGATCCAGTCCTTCAACTAAATTAGACATTGGGACAAAATTGATTCTTGAGTAACATGATTTTACAACAAAGCTTTCCCAAATACATTTGTAGCTGCATGTTAATCAATGCTGCCATTATTACCATGGTATTTGTTTAGTGTTTAGAGCTTTATAGAACATTTGTCTGTTGTGGCCGTTGCTATAGTAAGTGATCAGTTGGTGTGAGGCATGCAGCAATACAAGCTCAGGCCTTCTTTAGTCAAAATAACTCGAGTTCAAGTATCGTATATTCATCTGTTCATGTATATTAACAAAATAATGTTTAATAACAAGTGTCATCCACCGAACGGAAATCACTTTTGTGTCCACTGACTATGTGATTATCGATATAGAATATCTACCATGATGCTCTCGGTTTTCGAAGTAGAAAAACTGGTCTTAACTACACTTTGGAGTGGTACGAGCTGTTTGAACTGTTCAATTGCACATTCCCTCACATTCTCGAAAATGATTCGTATTCTCTCTGGTGCAATCAAGGAGTGACGTGTTTGTAAGATGGAGTTGATGATGTCCACTGGACGGCAAACGGAACTCTCATGTTGATAGGAGAAATGACCGGAGCTGTGTTCAACAAGTTTGCAAGCTACTTGAAATGGGACAACGAGACGGCAATCTACTATATCACATTTCACGTGGCCAGTCAGCCTGACAATGGAACACTGTACTGGGCATCATGGGACTGAACGACATTCGTGATCCACGCTATCGAGGAGATGGCCAAACTCGGTGCCGAATTCAACCATTCTCGATCAGTCAATTACACCAAGATGACTCTGTACAGCGACACTCCTGTTTTACTCGGAAACGCGAGTGAAATATTTGGACCAAACGGAAATGCCACTCTGGCTGCTGACATGATGAAGTTCTATGCCGACTTCCAGACACACCAGTCGATTATTCATTGGATAGAACACATCATAGATGCCGCCCTCCAGATATTTGTCGAAGATAAGTTTTATTTCTGGTACAACGAACAGTACTGGTTTCTTCCGATGAAGGCGCCTTACTTCAAACTCACATTCAATACCGTACCATTTCCATGAGTTTGAAATCATTGTTGCTGATAGCTTTATCTATTTTGTGTCGTTGTGCTGGCAAAATTTTATTGTGTAGTGTTCGTTGACAATAGCACTTGTCTAGTGCCATCATGGCATGTACACATAATATGATAGATTCTTTGTACACTGTGGCTCTTTACCATCCCACCAATTCACATTACTAATTAATTACTTGGGGGACTAGAGAATTCTGCCATCTTGCTCGAAGCGAACAGAAAGCAGTAACATCTGAGTGTTCTCACCAGTTCGCTGCTCTCTTGGTGGTGCATTGATGATCGTCAATGCATCCTAACATAATGGCTCTACAAATACCCAAAGTTAAATCACCATTTATTGATTCAAGTGTTCCAATTTATTTCTTGTTGATTTTTCCTACTAAGTCCAGACTGACTGTCACATAAACATGAACTGAGGCAATATTAATTCTTAATATCTCGATTACTCAGTACCCAGTTTCAACTTCGAAACATGTGGTATGAAAGTGCATGGATATTTGAGACCGGCTGGCTCAATTTCATGGCTATTCAGTTGCCATACAAATGTGGTCGGTATTTCTTGTGGAGCTCTTGCACAACAGATACCGTATCACCTAAACAAGAATCGCAAAGCATGAAGAGTCTTCGATTTCTACTCGATTGACGTGCAGCAACACAGTCAATCTATCAACCTGCAATGCGACGATATGCAGAACTTCTATGCAAATCGTCTTTCGGATCCTAAAGATGGCGTCATCGTTGCTCACGTACAGTACCATGTATGCATAGCCTCGACACTAGGCCTCCCTTTGCTTTCGGTGGTCCGACCGCGCGAGGATAGCAACGGGCCACGTGATACAGTCCCATTGCTATCCTCGCTCGGTTGGACCACCGAAAGCAAAGGGAGGCCTAGTGTCGAGGCTAATGTATGCATGCACACCAATATTCATTCCACTATGATTGTTTACCTTGTGCTCTGTCAGGATAACTATTCATTGCTGTGGTCCACTTCAATCCAAAGGCGACATCCAACGATTCAAATTTGGTAGCATTGAATGCTTGATTCTACAATCAGACCCATTTGATGAAACCACCTGCTAACCTAGCCTCGACACTAGGCCTTTCTTTACTTCCAGAGGTCCTTCTACGCGAGGTCTGGGACAAGGTCACGTGATACAATCCATTGCTATGGACCATCTGACCAAAGTGTAATCTGGTTACAAGCATTGACTTCGTAGAGAACCGTTTCCTGCCAATGAACATCGAGCATATAAATAAATGTCCGGAATCTTGAACGAATTCATTCCACCTGATGGTTTACTGCACGAGCTTTTGCACTGTTTAACCATCTACCCAATAAAAAGTGTTTGTCTGTCAGTAGAACACGATCCATATCTCTCAGCAACTCCAACAGCACATTGCCAGCATTTCTAAGCAAAAATCACAGCAACAAGAATGTCAGAGCTGATAAATAAAATGAATACAAAATATAATTTAAAACATGAATGGTGTGATAAGACAAATAAATTAAGGCATCGACCGACCTTACACCGGTTGCACTTTTGTTGTTATATTCGTTCACCAGCTGCTTGTAGATCGGAATCGAGAAATCCTGAAGTGCTTGACGTGTCAAATCCACAAGATCGTACCTTGAGAAAGTTCTCAACATAAAACAATAAAGAGAAGCACAACAATTTCTGTTGGTATAAAATTCCTCTATTTAAGATAAGCACTGTGTCACAAATTAAGTGATAAGAAAATCTGACTTTTTAGTGTAGACATTATGCATAAAAATTAATATGTACCCAACTAACTATGTGTAGTGTCCATAACTGTGTGGTGGTGAGATCAAGTTTATGTCCAATGTCTTACAATTCAGGGTTCTCCCTAGGATTAGCGAGGCAGGATGGTATAATTGCAAGACACGCCCCTTACAGCGTACTGCTGTTTGCTCTCGAATACCCAGACCTTTAAATTAAGATTCTAAACTGTAGGCCAAATTATGTATTACTGAAGCCATTTGCCCCAAGTAGGAAAAGAACAAAGTCAAAACGGTTGTCCGTTTCATCAATGTGAGACATCTTCCTTGTTCAATTTCAATAGATCTTTTCACAGGGCGTGGCACCAACAACGTCATCACCTACCGCGGCGTCAATTTGGTTCGCTTTTGATGCATTGGCGTTTGCTAACCGCGTGAGTCTAGAGCCAAAGCAACAATTTTTCTTTTCGAACTTTAATCGGTGCGTATAGCGATGCATCGAATTAGGTGAGGCCTCATTAAGACTCGGCTCTTGTGTGTTTTGCGTGTTTTACGGTGATGAACAACCTCTTTCTGATCTCTTTCGTGACTCTACCATGTCATTTTGAGTGATGATTTAACATTGAGACTTGACAGACGTCAAATGCAGGTACAAACGTGCGTACGTAATCTATGATGCGTGTTCTGTGTGGTACGCACTTACCAAATAGTTTGGTTTGTACCTCCTGAATACTTCCTAGAAAGTGCATCGTTTAGGGAATGTCTGATGTGAAGAGGAAGTCTTTAGACAAGTCTGGTGGTACTGAGAGGTAAGAAAAGAATGCATGATTTCATCATGAGGTGATGTCCTCAGCTGTGGCTGTCATATAGATAAACCAGTCACTCAGTGTTGCTGTACTGTGTTTACTTTTCCGTCATGTCGTTTTCCAAAGTGCTCGTAGATTCAGTGTTTGGCAAGAGTCCTGAGATGTGTACAAAAAGAGATCTTTGTATGTTCTTACAACGACATCGTACTATTGCCAATGACCTTGCCCTTTCAACAACTGGAACAAAGTCTATTCTTATTGAAAGGTGAGATAACTGACAATGCATGTGCTTGTTTGCCACTATTGCTTGACTAGTTTTAATTCTGTGTACAGAGTCACGAATGCCATCAAACAAGGAATGTACCTGCTAGAAGATTCTAGTGAAGAGGCAGAACAAGAGTGTGTTTTTGGACTGCCTGATTGTGCTTCAGATGGTTGGCAGAATCAGATGGAGGAAATACACATGGTCTGCCCAGTAGTAACAATAGCTAGCATATTACACCACATGCGACCAGCAACAGGCATGTCATCAATTCAGGCCGCTGCATTCAGAAGTCTGACAGAAGGTCATACCGTGTGGAAGTCTGGTCATGTCATTGAGATGGTCCTCAATACAACTCAGTTTGCCTATACTTGGATGAAAATCAAAGTGCTAGCTACAATGAAACAAGAGATCAGGAGAGTATGCATCGCCTTTGAGAAATGTAGCCACAACATCAAATTTGCACATTGCACTTGTCCTGCTGGCCTATCACATTCATGCATTCATGTGTCTGCTGCTTTGTGGTCAATGGAATCATTTGGAAGCAAGCTTGCTCCTACATCAAAGCCCTGTGCTTGGATACAACCAAGAAGCAAGGAGACACCAACTGGACCTATCACCAGTATCTCTCTTAAGAAGCACAAGATCTTCAGACAAGAGAAGCTTTCTTCCATGACTACCACTAAGGCAAAAGATTTTGATCCAAGACCTCCTGCTTTGAGAGGAAAAGGAGAGATCATGATGAAATGTTTTGCTTCTGACCTTATCAACAGTTACAAAAGTGACAACATGCCATTGCTTGTCAGTGTCTTTATTCCCCCACCTCCCCCACCTCCTCCTCTTCCTGTGGCAAGATCTGAGAACTTCCAAATGTTTTTGTCAGATGATGAACTTTTACTGGCAACAACAACAGACATTGCTGATCCTGTTGAAGACATGGGTCATACTGACCTGAATGAACTGAGTGATATGTGTGCTGACCTGGATGAACTGAGTGGTATGTGTACTGCTTTTAAGGCATCTTTGCAAGTGTCTGATGCGCAGCAGAGTGCTATTGAATTTACAACAAGAGGCCAGGCATTAAACCCAAAATGGTTTGAAGCGAGAAAGAACAGACTAACTGCCTCCATATTTGCAGATGTTGTGAAGAGAAAGGCAATGACATTGCCAGATCCTCTGGTAAAGATAATTTTAGGTTATACAAGAATACCAACATGGCTGCCTGCAATAAGGTGGGGCCAAGATAATGAGGTAGTTGCTCGCTTATTTTACCTTGAAATGCAGCGTCGAAGAGGTCATGCAGGAATACAGGTATCGGAATGTGGACTTTTTGTTGATACAGAGCATGGATGGTTGGGAGCATCACCAGATGGTTTAATCTATGATCCAAGTAACGTTGATGACACAGATGGTGTGCTTGAAATCAAGTGTCCATATTCAATGCGAACAAATACGATCTCTGAAGCTGCACAGATGCCTGGCTTCTACTGTCAATAGAAGGATGGCCAGTTGCACTTGAATAGAAGACACAAGTATTTCTACCAGGTGCAAGGTCAGATGGCCATAACAGGAAGGAACTGGTGTGACTTCGTTGTATGGACACAATATGACATATTTATAGACCGAATTAAGTATAAACATAAATTTTGGTTACAGGAATGCTTGCCTAAATTAGAAAATTTTTATGACAAGTGTGTATTAGCAGAAATAGTTTCACCAAGGTTTCCACTTGGCTTGCCCATGTTGGACCTTAGGTAGCAAGTAGATAGAGTTCTGTTTGTACTATTAATGTTGTAATGATTGAAAATGAAATTGAACAGCAAGTGGTAGTGTGATGTATTCTGGAACATGTGACACACAAGAGTACAGAATTATAACAAAAGCCAATATAGTTACTTTTCCAAACAAAACTTAATATCATGACACTAATTAATATTAATCTACCCTACAAAATTAAATCTACCGTACAAGAGGTGGATGCAAATTCGTTAGATACGAACATACAGTAAATACCTTATCTAAAAGATCCATACTTGAACTAAGTGTTATGCCTTGTAAAATTCTATAGTTCTTTATCCGTCTGATCACCCTTTCTACATCGATTCTAAGAGACGCCACTTGCCGGCATTTAATGACTTGCTCCTCGGCAAACTGACCTCCTCCTTTTAGAAAAGGAGGTAGCACAAGAGATGCCCCAACGTCCATGAGAATGTCGGCAATAATAAATCCTTTGTCTGCCATGACTTGGTCTCCAGGCACCAATTTATTAAGAAAACCAGACTGCTTGGTAAGTTCCCTGTCTGATATAGCACCAGTAAATAGTCGTGACACAAACATGACATGACCACATGGCGATATTGCAACCAATGCTTTCACAGTGTGGTGGTGTTTGTAACTGGAGAAGAAAGCTGATTGCAAACCCCTATCTGAAGGACGTTCTGTAAAAAGCTCTGTTGCATCAATGATGCAGGTGGGTTTTGGAAAAGCCTCTCTAAATGACTGCGGTAAACTTCGACGTAGAGTGTCCCTTGGCAACCACCAGTCAACGTCATTCAAATGGCAATAGAGAAAGTTTATCCATGTGACAAAAATATTATGAACTTGAGAAAGAGAGAAGCCAAACCTGTAGCTAAGGTCTTTCATCTCTAGCCCCAAACGAAGACGAACCATTGTCAGAAAAAACTCATTTAGAGGTGAAAGAGAACGAGGTTTTGCTGATTTACTTTCTGTAAATGCTGTATGTCTCTGTGACCAATATTTCAGTGAAGTGGCAGCATACTCTAACGACTTGAAAAAACCCTTGAAATCATTGTAGCTGCGAAATCCTGTATAAAACAACGTCTTTTCATCATTATCTTGAATTGCCTCAACCCTCCAATTCTCGCCACTAGACATTTGCTGTTCAAGTAATTTGATACAGTTTTCTTTTTCCTTTAATTCCTCCTGCAGCTCAAAACACGATGCACAGTCAGAGTGAGGCTCAACATCAATACTTAGACAGTGAAACATGTCTTCAAAGTCTTCTGCAACATCCACATCTCTGTCTTCATGTTCCCGTATTGGGGAAATAAGACTTAGAGACCGCCTGCATGCTGCAACGTTCTTCTTAGGAGTAGAAGATTTAGGCCTTCTTGGTCTTGAAATAACTCTTGCAGCAAGCTTTTTCAAAGGAGGAGTTTGTTTTGATGGTGACCATGTAAAAGAAGCTCTAACTCTGGATCGCTTTATTGCAGCAACAGAAAAAGGTGGCTTTGTCTTGGACAATGTTGGTATTACTCCTGTTGTTGATTTGGTTCCACGAGCAAAATGCCTACCACATACCCTGGCATTGGTCGAGACATCATCAAGTCCTAATTGTTCTAATCACTTCTGACGTTCCTCTTCATTTGAAGGAAATCTGAAAAACTTCAAATATTTTCCCTTGGCAGATACATTGGTACATCCAGGAACACAGCAAATAACCATGATAGAACGGCAATTACACACTCCAAAAAATAAAACACAGTACAGCAACACTGAGTGACTGGCTTATTTATATGACAGCCACAGCTGAGGACATTACCTCATGATGAAATCATGCATTCTCTTCTTACCTCTCAGTACCACCAGACTTGTCTAAAGACTTCCTCTTCACATCAGACATTCCCTAAACGATGCACTTTCTAGGAAGTATTCAGGAGGTACAAACCAAACCATTTGGTAAGTACCACACAGAACACGCATCATAGATTACGTACGCACGTTTGTACCTGCATTTGACGTCTGTCAAGTCTCAATGTTAAATCATCACTCAAAATGACATGGTAGAGTCACGAAAGAGATCAGAAAGAGGTTGTTCATCACCGTAAAACACGCAAAACACACAAGAGCCGAGTCTTAATGAGGCCTCACCTAATTCGATGCATCGCTATACGCACCGATTAAAGTTCGAAAAGAAAAATTGTTGCTTTGGCTCTAGACTCACGCGGTTAGCAAACGCCAATGCATCAAAAGCGAACCAAATTGACGCCGCGGTAGGTAATGACGTTGTTGGTGCCACGCCCTGTGAAAAGGTCTATTGCACAAGCATACACTAACGCCATCTGCTTGCTGTATACATCATGTCATGTAAGTACCGTACATGTACAGTGTACAGTACCCTAGGTAGAAAACATGTGAAAGGCAGGCTACCGTTGCTCAGGTGGTGCTGCACCACGCTACCATGCTTTAAGGTGGCCCCATAACAATTGCCACAAAAATACATATTGTGATCTCATTACTGCATTCCACAATGCGCGTGCACACACACACACACACACACACACACACACACACACACACACACACTAAGATGCAGTAATGAAACTTACATACGTATGTCTTTCTTTTGGCATCTAGACACTTCAGTGTCTTTTTATAAAAATGCACATGTTCTGCTCATGTATATGTGAATGTTTATAATAAAAAAACAGACACAAAAGTGTTTAAATGCCAAATTCATGAGACGAACATGACAGAAACAACATGTAGTCACAGTTTATCGCCAAGAAATGCAAACAAACATCCAAATGTCAACAAATGCAAATAGTTGGCAGTAATCCAATCTTAAAAATTAGACAAGCACCCACAGCAAAATGTCCACACCTGAAGTCTTGAATATCGTTTTCAAAGCAGCCAACAATACCATATAACCAACCGTATTAATTAATTATCATAGACATACATACCCTACAGCTCCTAATGTTTTTTGAGTAATAATCTTTTCAAAAAGTTTACCTTGGAAAACAATTAGATAACAAAAAATAAAATTTTGGTCTCAATAACTGTCAATTGTCCTGGGCTTTGGTTTTTGGTTGTGTGCATGAAACATTGTCAGAAATGGCCACTAGACAGAAGTGTGCAGCTCAAGATGCCCACTAGAAATGTTTAGAGAATGGAATCAGTTTGAAAGAATAAATAAACAAATAATTTTAAATCAAAAATGACTAATATTGCACATCAAGACCTAAAAAAATTAGGATTCAAAAAAATTTTAAATTATTTTTGGAGTATCAAAAATAACTAATCTTGAAAACATTAGGAGCAGTAACGTACATTGTATGACATGCAAATTGCATTGATGAAACTTTAGATATAATCCAGACTAATACAAACGTTTCTGCAGTCACTGAGTTGTCATAATGCAATTACTTATGGCATTGACTAGGCAATATGACTATAGTAGCATACCTGAACGTTCCTATACCAGCAAATTTCGGTGCTGCCCTCACCATCAGGTCCCATGCTTGATACACGTGGCTAATATTATACCATATCTGTATGCACACAGTAGATAACAGTAAATATGAGTATAAATCCCCCTAACGGAAAAGCTTGCTTACAGGAGGGTTAAGGTCAAGTGCGGGTCTCACAACAGGAATGGCATGACAGTGGTTCTGTCGTGAAATGGTGCTGTTGTAAATACTTTGAAAAAGCAACGACCAAGCGATGGACACCAAAGTATTGTCTCCACCATATCGCCTTCGTGCATAACCAACTACCCTGACAACACACATGTAACACAATCATAACACATTATACGAGCACTCTAACTCACTACCATGACGCAAGATTAACAGGTTGAGTCCTCCAACCCATCTCGTTCATCAGTTCATATACAACGTCGTTTTGCTCGATACCCTCGGGTGTCAAACCGGTACCAACGATAGTTGCCTTTGAATCATTGAGGGCTTCTACAGGACCCTTCACATGTAGCAAAGTTGAAATAAATAGTCAATAGAAACAAGTGTGATCAACTCTCACCCGAGTGACATTTTCAACTGTGCCATACATTCCCAGGTTGCCTCCGAAATTGTGCAGCATGCACCAAATAAACGGCTGCCCATAGAACGATTCAGTTCTCTGCCAATGAGGATAAACTTCCGCAAACAAGTCAAGAATCAAAAAGCGCCCTACAACATACAGCACCAACAGTCAAAAAATCTGAGTATCTGTCTAATGTAATATACCAATTAATCACTATGGTAACATGTGTTTACCAGTTTTGTTATATCTATTCAGATTACACTACAAGCCTTGCAACTAAGCAGACCAAGACGTTACATACCAATCGGAACGCTCAGCAATAACGATTTCGTTTGAGGCGGTTGCCAGAATTCCTCGTCATTCTGAAAGAGCCAACCTTGCATCACCCTACAGAGATCATCATGACAACCAAATTTCCACTCCATCATTACCTAAACGATATCATACCACACAGTTGCAGGATCTACATAAGACATAGCAGTAAAGACACCAGCACTGAGATCGTGTAAGTACTCGGTATCACTAGACTTTGGACTGAGTTCATTGAATAGATCGACACTGTAAAAGTGATCCGTACCAAACTCTTGTATCAACTACAGTAAAACACATAAAATATATCAAAATCAGTCTGATCGATGACGCCTCACCTCTGACATATAAACATGAGTAATCTCTCGAAATAGACTGTCAGCGGGGTCAAGAAGATATGTGCTACAAAACAAAAAGCATGCACTAACATAGAATGGATAAAATTACCACGACTGACCAGCAGTAGGGACGAGAGAAGTGACCCCATGTATGACCATTTGTTATCGTCTGATGCACAGATGCATTGGGATACAACCTGCAGTTTGAAGCAATGCCACTTAGTACATATAGCAGCTATACAAACAAATCAAGAGTACCAACCGAGTAATAGAGGAAGGTACGTGACCGGCAAAACCAGGAAGAACGAGCATCATGCCAAATGACCTCATGCGAGTAAGTATTAGATGCTGCAGCTGTAATTGTGTAAACATCCATTCTTCCGGCAGCGGACCTCCCCAGCCTTGAATATTGCCCATACAATACCTACATACACACGACACCATTTTTACACACTTTACATGTTCGCATCATTAAGCACAATCACCAAGCAAGAAATGCAGGGCCCGAGAAGAAAGAAGCCAAATCAGCAGATGTAAAATTAAAGTGAGAAAACACCTAACACAAGATGTGCAAGCCAATAATGACAGTAAGGATATGCATTAGTTATCAAGTGTACAGCTGACAGACTAGACAGAGCAATGTAGCCTCGTCAAATAAGCTTTGTAGTTTCGTATGCCTGCATGCTTTGTTATACATATGCATGCCTCTAAGTAGCAACAAAATTAGTTGCCATAGCAAATAAATTTTTCAGACAGCGACTAATTACAAATGGTTAATCGCCAGTGGCTAGTAGGTAGTAAACTTGCGGCATATAGGTAGACTTAGCAGGCAGTATACCACAATGTGTCAACGCCTACTAGCCAGTGGCATAGATGAGAGCTTAGAGTTGATCTCGTCAAACATTAGACTTGCAAAATTCAAATTCTGACTGAATGTGATGCAGGCCTGTGGATCATCTGAACTGTGTCTGTGTATGTCTCAGACTCTGTCCGTGTGTGTGTGTGTGTGTGTGTGTGTGTGTGTGTGTGTGTGTGTGTGTGTGTGTGTGTGTGTGTGTGTGTGTGTGTGTGTGTGTGTGTGTGTGTGTGTGTTACCTTGTCTGTGTGTGTGTGTGTGTGTGTGTGTGTGTGTTACCTTGTCTGTATGTATGTATGTATGTCATATTTGGTTATCTAACAAGCTAAATGACTGTTACGATAAAGCTTATCGACTTGTTAGGAAACGTAATGAAGAAAGACTAAATGACATGATCAAATTCATGGCGGCAAGACAAGGCCATCGATCTGCAAACAGCAGCTGACCAAAACAATATTCGTTTCTATACTGGTCTAAAGCAAGTGTTCGGATATTATGGGGACAACACCACTCAGGGCAGAGACAATAATGATTTAGCACATAACAGAAAAGTGTTGTGGATAGATGGGCTGAGAATTGTTCGCACGTCCTCAACCGAATCACTTCAGTTGCCCAAGAGGTCATTGACGGCATTGACTTGCGCTTAACATTACTTATTTCAGTATATCCTGCTTCCACCGGCGAAGCGTCCGGGAGAGGCGGAGCCGAGGGAAGCGAAAGCCCCTCAAACATTTTGGCGTGTTACTCCGTTTCAAGCAGAACTATAATTTTAAGTTACTAAACAGTGACAGTCCGCTTAATCTCAGAGTAGTATGTTGACGATCGACGACGTAAATTAATCGACTATATCTTGTACACATCATCATTTCAGTACGATAAAACCAGTGCCGAGAAGTCTTGGACACGTAAAGTGCGCATGACCATCACTTATTTGAGGCGTTTGCTACGCTATCCGGCAATGGCAGAGTCAAAGAACACCGCATCAAAAAGGCATGCAGAAACCTATCCATCAATTATTTTTCAAGTAACTCTAGTTAGGTCGACAACCCGATTGACCAGAGAATGGAATCTCCTGCGCCTCCGCTATATAGCAACCTAATGATTTGCTTGCTCTCCAAAGTACTTTTTCCACATGTTATTCTAGCTAACTTTGTAGCTATAGACCTATATTGCTCGCTATTTTACGAAATGCTAAAATTGATCAAACGCTGTTTGCACTGCATTGGTCTTCTAGATTCTATTGTCATCGAGATGACATTTAATTTGACGATCGCAGCGAGCCATGAAAACCTTTCTGGCACGGACTGTAATAGTGTGTCTACTTCTTTACACGCACACTGACAGCACTCAGTCCCGCAGTTTATTTGTAATCTGAAATTGATACTAATTTACTTAGATGTCTACAAACTGCGAGCTAAAAACTTAAAAAGTAGAAAATGGGCGTGACCTTGCATGTGAAAAATAGACATGGTTTGCGGTCTAATTTATTACCACCCCCTCAAACTTGAGGACCACGCTACGCCGGTGCTTCTTCCGATGTTGAGATCAAGGATGCCATCTCAAGAATGTCTAATCGGGAATCACCAAGTTAATTCGATTTCTGAATAACGCGGTATCGTGTAAAAGAGTGATTCCGTCAAGTAGAGATAACTATAACATGTTGTACGCCAGACAAGGTCACTATTAAATTGAGTTAAAGATTGACGAGGTGTTCTGCTCTATAAATTGTACTTAGCACTCTCCCATGGTCTCTGGCGACTGTTGATGGAAGGATTCAAAGACAACCAAGTCTATGATACATTTCTTATATCGGAAAATATATGTGACTCCTCTACAATTTTCATTCAATGCTACTCTTTTCGCATACATGCAGTCGTGAAAACAACGATTCGACGCATAGCGGTATGGCTGGAGAACGATTGCCTTTTACTCTTGCTAAAAGGTAAATGCAACACGAATAAACGTTTTCTACTTTACCTTCTCTACGACACCCAAAAGTCTACGTCATCGTTAGCTAGGCAACCGTTGTTAAAAAACTGCCATTTTTGCATCCCTCGGATCACCTTGGCCCTACTGCAAGCCAGTAAAAGCTAGGTCATATTCTACCTCACAGGGAGCAGTTGCTCCAGAGCAAAGATTAACGAGATCATCAAAGTTATCGGCCAAAAGACTAGCTCGTAGGCAGTCATAATCACAATGCAAGAATCGCATTCGAGTGTCTTTGTAAATGTACAAAAAGCTGTATTATACGTATCTAGTTTCGACCACAATAAAGTTCACTAATACTACACAAACTACTATATTTGCAGTGCAGTGTAGCATACTACAGTACAACGACATTTCAGGTACAACTGTCAAAGAACAATTTCTCACATCCTGTACATGTTGACGTCACAACTTAGAACTAAAGTTTTAATTAATTAATTAGACTTTCTACAGCGGCATTTATTACTTAATTTTAGGAGCTAACGTGTCGAAAGCTTCACAGTAATGTACAGTTAGCAGAAACCATCACAAAATCAAGATTTTGTTACAACTTTATAACGCGCGTTAGGCCTCGCGTTTCCAGTTCATTGCTGCGCGGCAAATTTGCAAAACGGTCTTGTTCTAGGCGATCGGACCCAATCTGTCTCGCCAAACATAGATATTCTCAAACATCTACTGTCATACGACAAGCTCCAAGTGCCAAAAATTGGTTTGCCAAAGGATGCACGGACGGCATTTTCTGAAGCCTTTTTCGCAATTGGCCGACAGACTGTAGCCAACAGACACGCAGACACATGGGCAAACTACAGTAGGCGTCTACTGCGCATTTGGCCCAAGGCATAATCAAGACTCTAGAAGGAAGCCACACAATCAAATAAAAACAGATTATATGTAATCAAATATTTAACTCTTGAAATGTCACATCAAAGCTATGGTGCTTCAACACCTCCCCCAACGCACACAGGCAGCAACATTAGTGGGTAGCACACAAGTCCCTCTAACCAGGAATATTCAATGTAAGTTGATTATTTGCATAATGTAACAGCAACACTGTCCTCGTTTGACATAAAACATGGTTTGTGTGTGTGTGTGTGTGTGTGTGTGTGTGTGTGTGTGTGTGTGTGTGTGTCTGTGTGTGTGTCTGTGTGTGTGTCTGTGTGTGTGTGTGTGTGTGTGTGTGTGTGTGTGTGTGTGTTGTGTTTGTGGTGTGTGCGTATGTGTGTGTGTGTGTGTGTGTGTGTGTGTGTGTGTGTGTGTGTGTGTGTGTGTGTTAGAAATATTTTGAGTCAATTTATCATAACATTGTAAAATGCATTTCAGATAACTTACAAAATGAGCCATTAAATTAAGTCTCCTGTGGCAAACTCCAACACCGGGGCTTGCAAAGAGTAAATGTCAATCACATCGTCGTACGACTATTGTAGGAATCGTTCCTTTGAGTCTCCAGTCGGACAGAAAGGGTAGATAGTGCCTTGCAATAACTATTAGACGTCGGTCTGCTCTTCACCCGTTCGTATTCAATTGGAAATTGCAACGACATCGTAACAGGAAGAAGAAGAAAAAAATCGAGAGAAAGAAGTCTGTTATTAGAAGAGCCCGGATAACGTCAGTTCCTAAAAGAGCCGGGATGTGGAGTTATATACATGCCTTGTAAAATTCAAGAAAACTGTTATTACTAAAATGTTTTCTAACCTTATGTAATATCAGAATTGATTGACTCAAGAGAGCAGCAAACAGTAATCTAGACCAGAGCCTCTTTGCCTCTGAGCAGAGCGGCGCCTTTGTGTGTGCCCTCGATTCTCAGACCTCGCTGAGAGCTACTGCGTTGACAATGGCGTCTGTGATTGGTGTCGACGGAGTTATCATTACCCGAGGCCCGGATTTCCGGGTGGAGGTATAGTAACCGTTCGACGACCGTACGACCCATCGACCGTATGTACAGTTGGTTTAATAGGGGAGATGCAAATGAAGCTATTCCGACAAATAGACGAGAAGTGGTGTCATTGCTGACCAATAGACGACCGTGATGTCATCATGAGGCTCCACCTCTCTTTCTTTGGTAGCTGCCAACGAGAATTCAGCCATCGGGCGTCCGTCCTGTTCATGGTGTTTAGTCCTTTGCTTTAGGGGTTTAGCACATACATTTGTACGTGTATGTTTCTCCAACAACAACCAGGGCGAGGTGTGTAGCTGTACCTGACTTGTAACATTGTGCTTGTTCCACATTGTTTCTGCATAGTGGTTCTGCAGTCTGCCAGCTTGAACTTTGGATGTGCGTGGCTGAACGGCCGTGGTGTTGTTGCAAAGATCACTAGTGTCGTCTTCAACAGAAATTTGGCGTTTGACGGGAATTTGCGAAGGAGAACGTGCATTGTCCATGACAGCGTCTGTTTGTCGGACAAAGCGGCTCGGCCGACCTGTAAGTACGCTAGTGCGTCTCTATTCATTTCTGTTTTACGGTATCCAAAGTCAGAGCGAACAGACACCTAGCTAATCTACATGTGCACGTGCATGTTTTCCCACATTGATGTTTTGTTTTGGCTCTGGGTCACCTCATTACAACAGTAGGCGACGTCTAGCTAGAGAAGCCGCACAAACAACAAGACGCCTAGAGAAGCCGTACAAAGAACGAGACTTTTCCATTCTTGTGAGCTGGAAAATCGGTGGTGAGCTGCTTGTTTGGTCTCCATTTGTAACCTAGGTTTCCCACCAACAAATAGAACAATGATCACGCCCGTTACTTCATCACGTAAGGCGAAGATTGCCAGCCGGCCTACCGTCGAGGCTCTCCGACTTGTAACATTTGGCTTGTTCCATCACTTGGAAACAACTACATTTGTAACATACATTTACAGTCTACGGAACATGCCATCCTTTTATCTTTCAAAAGTTCCCGTATATTTGGCACGGCCGCCCGAACACACGACGCGTTGTTTCTCCAAGTCCCGAACCGTCATGAACACGACCATGTGCGTCAAGTGGTTGCTCCAGCAAGATTCGACAACGAGGTCCCATTCAGGGGGCGGGATGTTGGCCAAATGTACACCGCTAACGGGAAGAACCTGTAGGGTGTCTCAGACGTAGCTCACGCTGTCCACAACAACAAGCCTGGTTTAACCAGGACAAAAAGACATCAAGATTGGAAGAAGGGAGCTCTGGAAGAAGTAAATCATGATACTAGGGTAATCCGGGGTAATTTCGGATGACTTGTACTTCCCCGTACATTACTCGGTAACTGCGTCGCGTGCTGACTAGAAACTTACCAGTGTGTTCTTCTTCTACTGCTCTACCGTTGTGGATGCGGACAGTTCTTGAGCAACGAAAGCTGTGGAGACAGAAAGCAGATAGCGGTGGCCTATTGTTTAGAGGAGGCGGAGTAATTCCGGATGCCACTGAAATCGCTAGAAAGACACGATTTACAGATGATTTGACTGCTGTTTTATATTTAGTACTTAAGGAGACCTTACATACAGTGGGTGATATGTTATTGACAGGGTTAACTACAGAAGTACAAAATTTTAGCTACACTTTCTGTGTGTGATAGTAGCTCAGTAGGATTGGAAAGAAATGGTGCTATTTAACTACAAGACTAACCTCTAATGATTCAGCACTATAGCTGTCCCTCTTGCTCTTGGGTTTGAACCATATCCAGTGACAAAGAGGAGAAAGCGCAAAGTGCATTCAACAGAACAACGGATACTCAGAAGTGTTCAAGAGTAGTTCAATTTATAGGCATGCCAAGGACAGTATCTCTCTTCGGGAGAGCTGTCCTTTACTGTTAAGTAGTGGCCAGGAGATATGAACACTTAGCAGCAACAGAGGAAGGTACCTATCTTGTGGTCGTGCATGTATTTGTTTAATTAAAGTCTCACTAAGAAGCAAATTGTACCTTAGAGCCATAAGGAGTAATGTGCAGACCCATAAGAGGCCACAAACAGCTGCAAGAATAACCTTAGGAGCTAGGGAGAACCACTACATAATCTTGTAGTCAGCAGACAAGACAACAGGTCTGTATATTCTCAATTGTAGAAGACAGCGACAATTCTAATTGTATGTTAACAGTGGCAGTGCCTTGCTGACAGTCCAGTATTTTCTATTTTCTTCCACAGCCCTGCGTAAGAAAGTTATGGACAAGTTTCTATTCTTTGGAGGCACCACACCCCAGCAGGTAGTCTCCCATAGTGATCTACGCAGAGTAAAGCATGTCCTACTGATTCTGCTGTCGACCTAGGAATCTTCACAGTGATTGCCCTTTGTGCAGCTTCAATTGTGTGCTGTGACCATGAGCCAATTCAGGAAGGATCTGCTGCCTGCCACAGAACATTTCTAAGCAACAGTGTTATTGACATTTGATCAAAGTACTTACCGGCAGTGTCAACGTCAAACAGTATATGAACACAAGAGACGGTCAGGTCAACACACACAACCTTTGAATAAATACAGTAACAAATGAGACCTTCATAGCAAAAACAGGAGCATGTCACACACCTGATGTGTTGCCATGCAACATCCGGGACTTCATTGACCCGCCCAAATCTGTCTAGTCTTTGAACAGTCCACAAGACCTATTACCTGTGCTAATAGTAATAGCACCAGGGGTGCTGATGCCTCGGTGCGAAATCAACTGGGCATTCAAAGTTCAGTAGGGCAAACACATGGGGCAGATTACAGTATACGTTTACTGCACATGTGCAATGAGAAATCACCCATAACTAAAAAATAGAGCTTTATCTTTTGAATTCATGAATCAAAATCAACATGCAGATTAAAATAGACTTTCAGCATTTCTGGCTGTGCATCCATTAAATCAGACAGAAGGTGCCAAGAAGAAATGTCTTTGCACATGCAATCTTTGTTGGACTCTTTATCACACAAGGGGCAATGCCATAGTTGACTATGTTTTTGCCATCTTGGCCTTCCTATCATTTTTGGAGCATGCCTCAAGCAATCTGTGTAACACGCCTTACAGAGGCAACTGTCAGAGCCCAATTGAAATTGGACGTCACTGCCCATGGAAAGGTAAGTAGAAAATTGAGATGCTTTTTCTCAGTCGCAGGGTGTCTAATGTCTTCACTGCTGTGAAGATGTGCAACAGTCGACGGGCTACCTAGTTGGAACCATACCTGGCAAGATCCGCACACATGGCCAGCGCAAAGCAAAGATTTCCTACTCCTTTTGACGGTGGAGTGAAACCGGAACTTTCCCTGCTCATTCTCAAAAATAAGGAGAAAAAACCGCCGCTACGCGCACAACTAGCCACACCACTTTCAAGTCATTAAATGCCTCAAACAAATCAAGAGCGCTGTGAGACCAACTCCTCGACAAGCAATGGAGATGGACAGGAGGATACCTGTACACAATCAAACAGTGAAATTATTTACATTGCCGCTGTAGTGTTTACAGTGTGTCAAACAGACCAAGCAGCCACTGAAGACGACTCGGAGTACACACGATTCGCAATTGCCAGCGTTCCCACGTGCAACAATGGCACAGAATGCAGCTGGTAAAGCTTAGCACTAACTTGTGTATGCCCCGCCTACAACAATTGGCATGCAAGGCGAAATGCAGATGTTGCTAAGTACTCTATACACTACCAGAGGACGAGGATTCTAAAAGACTAGGGGTAAACAAAAGATTTACATCTGAACAGCACTAAGAGAGCCCTAACTAGTCTTCTGACCCTTGGACAAAATGCAGGGGAGGCTCAAAAGTTGGGCTCCCACACCGTAACGCGTTGACAAGCCTCAATAAATTATCCCACAAGTACCTGAAATCACCACCAAGCACCTTACAACGCCACGACGGCATGGCATAATGCCTACCAAATTAAAAAAAAATGTGAATACCTTGAAATCGGTGAATCACCGGGCACTAGCGACGACTTGAAACCACAAACTTCCGGTCGCTAAGCGCCATGTTCCTCATCCTATTCTGTGCACTAGAAGAGAAGAGTCGAGCTCGAACTCCTTCAAACAGTCGACAAAGGTATATGCTACCGTAGGGTGATCAACATTGGGTTGCTGGCCGGGGCCTTTCCGTGGACAAAATTGACAAAGGAAGGCGCTACGGTCGCCACAGCGACAAATCACCCCAACTTTCGCCGTCTTTCCACGAAGTCAAGCAGTCTGACACACGCCCTACATTGTCAAATCGACGCCTCTAGACTTCCTTTCACTACCAACGACAGCAACTGGTGAAGGAAGGCTCTACTGAGAGTGTTCATCACCCGTGAAGTAGGGACTTCGCCAGGTCCTGTTATACGGGACTTGGCGTTAGAGAAGGATAGGGCTTATCCGGGTCTTCATTTGGAACATAACGCGAGAGGTAGTTCCGTAGACTGTTTAGAAACAACGCCTAGATAGTCGAGCTGCATTTGTAACGTTCCCACATCTAATTTTGTTTTGCCACTGGTACCTATGCCACGCCTAAAACCGTCCATAGTTACGACCTCAAAAGCTGCACAAACAATCACCTGCACAAAGAACCGACGAGCGAAGGTTGTAAAAATAGAAGCGAGGTTCTACGGGACGTTGGCTGACGGACTGCGTAGCTACCCGTTGTACACGGTAGCAGCCAGTCACGTGACGTACCTCAAGCTCGACCTGTGACCATTTCAATAATGCTTCTTATTTATTACCCACATCATACCATTCTGTCATACGATTTTGTCATAGCGCGACTAATTTACCTTCAAGGTGCATACCGGCCAAGGGTTTGCACTTCAAGTGCTTCTTCATTCCAAGGCAGCTCATCAGCCGTCTGCATCAAGTTTCAAGTACCCAAAGTGGTCGAGATCGTCTAGGCTAACTAACAATCCCTTGGTTCAAATAGTACGTACGTACAATAATTTCTTTACCACGTGTAGACGTGGTGAAGCCGGCGTTTGCCACACTTGCTTGACTGTCTTCCGCATTGAAAGCAGGCTGTGAAAAAGATCAATGGCGTGGTGTCATTACATCAAGCAGCAGACTTCCGGCTAGTATTGTGATCATGAGATTGCTGATGCAACAATTTGTTTGCATGAGCTATCAACACGGCTTGTACAAATTTGGTAAGGATGGTGGGTAGGTCGAACTTCTGGAACTCTCTAGAACTATAATGATATGTGTGTCAATGTAAATGATGTCTCATGGAACACGGTGTCTCGGGACTACATAGTGGCCGGGTTACATGTACATTCGCCCACACCTACCATCCGCTTTCTGCCAATTGTCAACAACTCCATAGTTGGACTTTCCTACATTAGTGTGCTGTTATCATTACGTCATTTCCTAGTGCTGCCACGAGTATATAAGCACACTTGAATTGGATAGTAGTCAATCAAGACAGCCAGCGAGAGTAATCGAGATGATGGAACGTCAGTGTATCAGCTCAACGATTTTGGTTTCTTTGCTGCTCGTAATAGCAGTTAAATCAAGTGCAGAAGCTTCAATTAACGTAAGAAAGATGGACCATTTAGTTATAAGACGCTTGATTAATTAGTAAGTTATATGTCAGTACGTTGCATTAACATTCGATCCATAAATTGAGCAATTCGCTGGAAAATGTGACAATAATAAATCCGTAAATTGTGATTAATTAATTAAGCAATTATTTGATAACTAAAACTGCTCTTTAAATAGAATGGATGTTGTGGTGGAGTCCCAGGCGTGCCTGGCTCTCCTGGATCACCAGGTCCTTTGGGATCTTCTGGAAGAGATGGTAGAGATGGAAGAGATGGAACAATTGGTGAGAAAGGTGGTCGTGGTGAAAGAGGAGAACAAGGAGTAAAAGGGGAGAGTGGAAAATTAGGTCCACCTGGGCCAAAAGGAGATGGGGGAGTGAAAGGAATCAAGGGCAACTTGGGAGTGAAGGGAGAAAAGGGAGAAGCGACTCAGCAATCAAACTGGAAGCAATGTGTGTGGAAGAGAGATGATAGCAAAGACACCGGACTCATTCAAGTAACTTTGCATGCATGCCTATACTGCAGAAGTAATGCTACTTGAATTGTCTGTGTTTGTTTCGTCTTTTAGGAATGTCGCTTTGGTAAAAAGGATGGGAATACCGCACTGCACGTGGCCTATGCAGGAAATCTGCGTATCAATTGTGCCAATTGTTGTGCTCGTTGGTTCTTTACATTTAACGATCGAGAGTGCACTGGACCCATGACAATCGACGCAGTATATTATACTCGTGCAAATAACAACATTCATCGTCACCGACAAATTGAAGGTTACTGTGAGAACATTCCAGCAGGTGACGTCAGAGTTGGTTTCCACATTGGCAAATGCAGCGATTATCCTGTGGTGGATGGTCATACCGGATGGGACTCCGTATCGCGAATCATGATAGCAGAGATGCCACCAGCTCAACAATAAAATCAAACTGTTGTCCTTAAGACTGTTTGTGATAGATTTGCAAAGGTAATTGTAATAAGCTTTAGTTATATAGTGTTTAGTGCTATTGTTTACTGCAGATGCGGCTTGAACTTTAGCCGTAGACACTCGTAATATGAATTAGGTAACTATAACAGTGTAGTGAAGTAACGTAAATACACTACAAACTTGCAGCTTTATACCGATGTGTGTACACTGTACTTGCTAAAATACATGCAATATTTCAAAAATGTAAGATAGTTTATCGGTCTGCTCTTCACCCGTTCGTGTTAAATCGGAAATTGCAACGACATTGTAACAGGAAGCAAAAGAAAGAACGAGAGAGCAAAAGTCTGTTCCATTTGTGTTAGAAAAGCCCGGATGTGGTACCAGGATATCAATGTGCCAAATTAGTATTGATACGTATGTGCATGTAAATTTCTTATTTAATAAATATTTTTTAATCCAAAATTTATGACAGAACTCACCGGTTCTACCGTACCTAGAAATAGTCACGCGCAGCAAGACTGCTCCCGTCTCTGTTTGGCGGGTTAGTTAATTAACCGGTTGAATTCGTCGCATCTGTCTTTACACGGTCTGTGTCACTTTTGATCATTGAAACTTTTGCATTTTCAATGATGTATATAATCGTAAGTGTTTAGAATGTTTTCATTTAGTACAATAATTAATGAATTCAAAATTCAATAACTAATAATTACTTTTAATTATTAATTATTACAATTAATAATTAATTAATGCAATTAATAATAATTAATACAATTAAATAATCGCATACTTGAACAGTTACTATATAGCTGTAATTTTTAAATTAATAAATTGGTGATTGAGTTACACAAAGATCAAATACTTTGTGTGTATACTTCTGAAATCTAGACATGAAGTATTCAATCTTTATGTCACTCGATCACCCTTTTATTAATTAACTAGATACATGACCCGTCCTTCGTACGAGCAAAGTACTGTAGTGTTATGATGAAAGACTCAGTTCGAGCGTGTGTATAGACACGTCATGTGCAATTTTTTGGTAGCAATCGACACACTCCCTGTGTGGATTCAGTTCAAATGACCGGTGTGGGTGTCTGTTCGAATAAACTGGAATGTGCTAATTAGTTAATATCCCGATGAAGACAAATGAACCCTTAACCGTGTGTCACATTTCGAAAAATTTGCAGCGACTTTCCCGTTCAGAGATATATATCTGGGCAACAGAAACTTGAAAGTCACATGCAGTTTTTTACTCACCCATAGGATACATGCAGTACAGTGCAGCTTGACATGCAGGCATGCATGATTTAGTGCACTGTTTGCTCTTCGTTTTCGATGTTTTCACACTCCCAGTGTAGCGCTCGATGCAGGAAACGTGTAGGTTTAATTCAGTGCAAATGCAGTCACACGTCTCTTCAATGAGTCTTCTCGGAGCCATTTCAACAGTCCCATTGGATGTTATAACTTCGAAGACGTTGCTGCCGTTGCAGAAAACAGGCGTATCGAATGTGGCAGGTATTCGGCGAGCGTACTCGAAAAAACCGAAGGTAAGCATATTTCTACATACCCAGATATCCTACACAAAAATATCTTGTCGTATTTGACGTCGCCGGTAATAAACGACACGCTCCATGCATCCCGTCCGAGGTCAGATTTTTGCTCTGAATGTAGTTTGATGTTTAATTAAGATAAGCAAATCAACTACAGCTTGCTCAGATAACGCAGTCTGATGGGACTGCTGGATAGCTATAGCATTGTGACGTAACAATGGCATGTGAACAAACAATATGGATATTGAAAGTGGGCATTGCATTCTTAGTTATGAGAAGACAAAACTACGCCATGAGATTGAGTTCACGTAACGAAAATTCCTTCAAATTGAGTCTATCAGGGGCATTCAGTTTCCTTCTTGAACGATGAACAGCATTATGTCGTTGTACGATGCACCCCCAAAAGGGGACCCGACTAAGAAATCTGAAAGACGGCGCCACCCTGCCCATGTTCTTACCCACGTCGAGTTACGCCCGTACCCCAAATTTTAGCCTCGTGGGTAATCCGGTCTAGCCGGCTATCGAACTCATACATATATACAAACACCGTCAATATTATATAGTAGTATAGATTATTAAAGAAGCACTAGAAGTGCAAACCCTCGGCCAGTAGGCACCTTGAAGGTAATTAGTCGCGCTATGACAAAATCGTATGACAGGAACGCATGATGTGTGTAACAAAATTAGATGTGGGAACGTTACAAATGCAGCTAGACTAGCTAAGCGTTGTTTCTAGATGCATGTTACAAATGTAGTTGTTTCCAAGTGATGGAACAAGCCAAATGTTACAAGTTGGAAAGCCTCGACGCTAGGCCGGCTGGCAATCTTCGCCTTACGTGATAAAATAACGGGCGTGATCATTGTTCTGTTCGTTGTACGTGTTATTGGTGGGAAACCTAGGTTACAAATGTAGACCAAACAAACAGCTCACCACCGATTTTCCAGCTCACAAGAATGTAAAAGTCTCGTTGTTTGTTCAGCTTCCCTAGGCGTCTTGTTGTTTGTGCCGCTTCTGTAGCTAGACGTCGCCTACTGTGCACTGTACCGTATTTACACAGCTATCCGTCTATCCGCAATTCTGGGTGTTGTAATGAGGTGACCCCAGAGCCAAAACAAAACATCAATGTGGGAAAACATGCACGTGCACATGTAGATTAGCTAGGCGTCTGTTCGCTCTGACTTTGGATACCGTAAAACTGACTTTGCATACCGTTAAACAAAATCAGCAGTTCCATGTAGGGAACAGCTCTGCACATTCAGCTGCACAACCACTGCAAGACAATGACAGCCAAACTGGTCAGAATCAGCTTGACGGTTGTGCATGTGTGTGTGTGTGTGTGTGTGTGTGTGTGTGTGTGTGTGTGTGTGTGTGTGTGTGTGTGCGTGTGCGTGCGTGCGTGTGTGCGTTTGTGTTTGTGCATTTGTGAGTGTGTCTGTCTCTGTCTCTGTCAATATGTCTGGACGTTTCCGTGCACGTGTGTCAGTGTGTGCACACACATATACAAATATTGTTGTTTGGTCACTCAGTTTTAGTAGACTCGTGCCCAGTCCTCCTCCGCGCTAGGTTGCTTACACCACGTGCGCTAGCTGTCACGTGTGTATAGGTCCATGTGGTTTCACACGTGTGGTTAGTATTATTATACTTTGTTTGATATTTAGTTAATTCTTCTACTTTGGAGGCTATATTGATGCAACTGAAATAAATAAATACAACAATCAAAGAAATGGCGGATCATATTTACAAAAAACAAGATGGAAAAATCATTCCTTCTAAAGTATGTGTGTAATAACTCTATTAATAACTTTGTGTACAGACAGCATAAATTCTATGGGACTTTTTTGCTTATGGCTTTTATAGGACACTAATGGATCGTTAATGGCAGGCGCTGTGGCACCAGTGAGTTGTACATTGTTGCATGTTTTTTTCTATACCAATATAATTATCAACACTGATTTCTTGTCAGGTCATGTACAATGGGATCAACTTGGTCGACATTGACTGCCCTCCATCGTCTCCTCAGAAATTTGCTAGAAAGATCATGGAGATCTTGTTCACAGAGAAGGAGATGATGGATGGTAGTTTTTACAAGAAACGTTTTTCAAAGCCAAAGTCAACGACTGAGAAGCCTCTCTTGTCTCCATCAAGACGGGAATTGATAATGAATGAGTAAGTTACAAGCACTAATTGTCTGCAAACCTGTTTCTGTGTATACACAGATCATTTGTATGTTAGCCCCTATTTGTTGCATATCTGTTTCTCATCATCCACCCGCATCCGAATGACAGGTCGCACTGATTTCACCTTTACTCCATCCATCATAAAGTGTGCATATGCAATACAGCCAGAGCACATGCTGATTGTACGTGTCGACTTCTTCCCTGTTCAATTTTTTATAGGATTTTTAACTACACCGTATATTGGTGTGGATCCCCCAAATCAGACATTCAGTCTTGTACATACCACTTTAGGCTACTGCTGGTCTGTTGTGTTCCTTGAACAGTTGTGCTTGCTGAATTTCAGTGTCATGTCAAGTGTACATAATGGATATATGGTAATGGCTCGCCTGCCCCCCCCCCCCCCGCCCGCCTGCCCATGGCAGTTGGAGAGAGCCTGAGTGATGAGAAACAGACATGCACCAAATAGGGGACTTACTTGTTAATAATGATGTTACCATTTATTATTTGTTTTACATTTTGCTTGGTCAACTCAAAAACATGTATTGACTTTCTGAGTTGTGTGTGATAGGCTAATTGTTATCTAGCCTCTAGTGCTGCTGTCACAGGCACTTTGGTCTGTACCTGCTAGTTGCTTTGTCGTGTATACTTGTGCATGTACATATGCTTGGATGTTGCATAAACAGTCTGATATGATCAAGTTTACACATGAGCCTAAGCAGATATATTTTTTAGTCAGCATATTCTTAATTAACTGTGGATTTATGCAACCTTCAAGTCTACACATTACTTCTTTAGAACAAAGAACTCACGTACTGTCGTAAGATTGTTTAGTATATGTTACATGCTACCAAGGTTAATCACACCAAATTGAAGTCTTACTGGTATGCATGACAAGAGTATGAATGATCAAGTGCAAATTCCTATATGAAATGAGCTGCTTAGACTTTGATCTCTAAACGTACATGCCAGTACTATCTCTTAGAACAGTTACTTACTGCAAGTAGCTCTTATTTGTACCACAAGATTTTGTGGCCAGGGCTAAACATGTCTATGGGTCCGAATCTCTACTCATTTTTTGTCAAATTAATGCTACTGCTTCTTAATATATATATATATATATATATATATATATATATATATATATATATATATATAGCACAACCACAGAAATTTGTTCTCCTTTGCATGCAAGATGTCTTCTTGTGTGAAGTCTACCCAGACGTGTTCCATGTGGTTGATTATCTCAACAGCTTTGCATCTGTCATATTCCGTATGCACCCAAGCCAATTTGTGGTTAGTCGCCATGGCTACTAAAGGAGTCACCACTTAGAGTGCTGAAATCTAAGAATGATCTAGGTACAGCGTTCTTTTGTTACACATTTACACACCCAGCTAGTGTATGATGTTAATTGAGATCTGACATACCTGTATGTATGTTTTGATACAGTTTGTTGTCAACCAGAGGCAACTGAAATTTTGGCATTCAGTTGCCCAGGGATGACAACTAACAGTGATTATTTTGACATGCTGTTTGGTCATTAATTGAGCAGGGTATTTCCAGGCCAATGTACCTATAGGAATGAATGCATTTGTACGGACATGTGATGTTGATCTATGATGTAACTTATGGTTGGTTTTTATAATGTTTGACCAAGAAATATAGTCAATCATTTTTAAAAGATTCTATGAATGCAATTCAGCAGTCACTTAATCAGAAGTGCCGGGATGCTGCGAGCTCAAGAAGACAGAAATTGAAAAGAGAGTTGTTCGAAAGAAGAGATCTCACCCAGAAGTCTTTGTGTTCTTCAAGTGACGAGGATTAACATTTGACTATGTAGTAGAAATTGCAAGTGCATGGGTATATACTTCATAGCTATATGATGATTAATTAAGATCTTCGAAGATCTTGAAAAGAATAAATGCAAGTTCTTAAAATATTGTACATGTGCCAATTAGTGAACACACAAGTTCTTAGAATTGCCACCAACTTAATTGTAAGTAATTGCACACGATCTTATAAGATCTTGAGTTGGTTTAAGAAATTGCAAGAAGGTGCGTAAGAAGTTCGACCTGGGATACACACGCTCAAACTGAGTCTTCCATCATAATACTACAGTACTTTGCTCGTACGAAGGACGGGTATGTATCTAGTTAATTAATAAAAGGGTGATCGAGTGACATAAAGATTGAATACTTCATGTCTAGATTTCAGAAGTATACACATGAAGTATTTCATCTTTATGTCACTCAATCACCAATTTATTAATTTAAAAATTACAGCTATGTAGTAACTGTTCAAGTATGCGATTATTTAATTGTATTAATTATTATTAATTGCATTAATTATTATTAATTGCATTAATTAATTATTAATTGTATTAATTAATTATTAATTGTAATAATTAATAATTAAAAGTAATTATTAGTTATTGAATTTTGAATTCATTAATTATTGTACTAAATGAAAACATTCTAAACACTTACGATTATATATATCATTGAAAATGCAAAAGTTTGAATGATCAAAAGTGACACAGACCGTGTAAAGACCGATGCGACGAATTCAACCGGTTAATTAATTAATCCGCCAAACAGAGACGGGAGCAGTCTTGCTGCGCATAACTAGTTCTAGGTACGGTAGAGCCCGTGAGTTCTGTCATAAATTTGAATTAAAGAATATTTACTAGATAAGAAATTTACATGCACATACGTATCAATACTAATTTGGCACGTTGATATCCTGGTACCACATCCGGGCTTTTCTAGCACAAATGGAACAGACTTTTGCTCTCTCGTTCTTTCTTTTGCTTCCTGTTACAATGTCGTTGCAATTTCCGATTGAATACGAACTGGTGAAGAGCAGACCGATAAACTATCTTACATTTTTGAAATATTGCATGTATTTTAGCAAGTACAGTGTACACACATCGGTATAAAGCTGCAATTTTGTAGTTTATTTTATGTTACTTCACTACACTGTTATAGTTACCTAATTCATATTACGAGTGTCTACAGGTAAAGTTCAAGCCGCATCTGCAGTAAACAATAGCACTAAACACTATATAACTAAAGCTTATTACAATTACTTTGCAAATCTATCACACACAGTCTTAAGGACAACAATTTGATTTTATTGTTGAGCTGGTGGCATCTCTGCTATCATGATTCGAGATACGGAGTTCCATCCAGTATAACCATCCGCCAAAGTCTGACCGTTACATTTGCCAATGTGGAAACCAATTCTGACGTCACCTTCTGGAATGTTCTCACAGTAACCTTCAATTTGTCTGTGACGAAGAATTTCATTATTTGCACGAGTATAATATACTGCGTCAATTGTCATGGGTCCAGTGCACTCTCGATCGTTAAATGTAAAGAACCAACGAGAACAACATCTGGCACAATCGATACGCAAATTTCCTGCATAGGCCACGTGCAGTGCGGTATTCCCATGCTTTTTACTAAAGCGACATTCCTAAATGACGGAACAAACGCAAACAATTCAAGTAGCATTACTCCTGCAGTATAGGCATGCATGCAAAGTTACTTGAATGAGTCCGGTGTCTTTGCTATCGTCTCTCTTCCACACACATTGCTTCCAGTTTGATTGCTGAGTCACTTCTCCCTTTTCTCCCTTCACTCCCAAGTCGCCCTTGATTCCTTTCACTCCCCCATCTCCTTTTAGCCCATGTGGACCTAATTTTCCACTCTCCCCTTTTACTCCTTGTTCTCCTCTTTCACCACGACCACCTTTCTCACCAATTGTTCCATCTCTTCCATCTCTACCATCTCTTCCAGGAGAGCCAGGCACGCCTGGGACTCCACCACAACATCCCTTCTATTAAAAGAGCAGCTATAGATATCAAATAATTGCTTAATTAATTAATCACGATTTACGGATTCATTAATGTCATATTTTTCAGCGAACTGCTCAATTCATGGATGGAATGTTAATGCAACGTACTGACATATAACTTATTAATTAATCAAACGTCTTATAACTAAATGGTCCATCTTTCTTACGTTATCTGAAGTTTCTGCACTTGATGTAACTGCTATTAGGAGCAGCAAAGAGACCAAAATTGTTGAGCTGATACACTGATGTTTCATCGTCTCGTTTACTCTCGCTGGCTCTCTTGACTGACTACAATCCAATTCAAGTGTGCTTATATACCCGTGGCTCCACTAGGAAATGACGTAATGATAACAGCACGCTAATGTAGGAAAGTCCAACTATGGAGTTGTTGACAATTGGCAGGAAGCGGATGGTAGGTGTGGGCGAATGTACATGTAACCCGGCCACGATGTAGTCCCGCGACACCGTGTTCCTTGAGATATCATTACATTGCCACATCTATAATTATAGTTTCAGAGAGTTCCAGAGGTTCGACCTAACCACTATCCTTACCAAATTTGTACAAGTCGTGTTGATGGCTCATGCAAACAAATTGTTGCATCAGCATTGCAGCAATCTATATGTATGATCACAATAGTATAGATTTCGGGCGAAGTCTGCAGCTTGATGTAATGACATGACACACCAGATATTTTTCACAGCCTGCTTTTCATGCGGAAGACAGTTAAGTAAATGTGGCAGAGAACGGCTTCGTATATACGTAGTGAAGAAATGAGCATGGCCACTATTCAAACCAAGGGGTTGTTAGCCGGGGTTGACTGTTCTTGACGACCGCCACCGCTTTGTGTACTTGAAACGTGATGCAGACGGCCGATAGAGCAGCCTTGGAATGAAGGAGCTGCTTTGGAATGATAACCCCTTTCACACCAATCACGGACGTTTCATGAGACATTGTAGATACATACATGAGCAGTATACTACCTTGTAGAGCGCCACCCCTGTTATCAGACACCATCAATCATCGGACAGCCGTGCAAGAAGTAAACGAAGTAAGACTGAGCTTTGCTGAAGCCCAGAGTAAGAAGGATTAGTAAATACTGTGATTCCAGACGCGGGGTTTCCAAAGGCTTGGAACGGTTATGCTAGGACGGTAAACATGATCGATATCCTTCTCTGCGACCCCGTTCATCGAACACAACCATCATTCGTCGGACACGACCTCCTCCATGGAAACGCAAAGGCGATTCTGCAACTTCGCACCTGAGATAGGTTTATTGGTGACTAGCTAACACAACAACACTATCACTGTCTCCGTTTGCAGTCTCCAGAAGAGATACATGCTCATTTGAGTCGAGGTAACGCCCCCTTCGTCAGACACTGGGTTTTTTTCTTTACAGCAGCAGCCTGCGGGTAATAATGTCATGAGAGGAGTTGGAAGGAAATATCGTACTGCCCCTAATTTGTTTGACCTATATTTGACTCAGCAATCGTTACTAATTAACGGAAATCTCTAAATGTTCTCTGCTGACAAGCTCACTCTGTTGGCATCTACTAGCCCTCCGGTAATGTCTAGTCTTCCCAGCGTAAGAATTTCAACTTCTGAGTGTCTTGCAGCACAACTGCACAGGCTTGCTTCACACGGATGTAGCTACCAGACGATTCACGTCGTCTACGCTCGAACTTTGCGGTGAGCACGCTCTCCCAACTCGCACACGAACAGCCCATGCTTTCCTTTCAAGACTCCTAAATTGTTATTTGGCTTTGAATAGCACGTGTGCAGGTGTTTCTATGTCAGTTTGATATCTACCATTGCCTGACCTTGCACAGTTACGACGTGCGTGCTGCAGCACATCATCGTTGGTACAACCAGCTGTACTGAACGCAGGAACTTTGTTTACTATCAGAACAGCTAGAACCTGTACCCCTGGTTCTCCTAGGTAAAGTTGAATTACATTACGTCAACTCGATCCTTGTCAACGCTACGCAGCGACTTTCTTTGCGATAATTGTAAGCGTTTTAATTAACACTTCAGTCGTGTCCTCTCATCGGTTTCGGTTGTCGCCTTCTTTGTTGAACGGCTAGTTCGTTCAAGCGAAAGCTTCTAGACGTACTAGTGCGGGCGTGGTTGTGGGAGCAATGACACGGTATTGCCGTCTAGCACTCTAGGCGAGCGCTCTGCGTTCTGCGGCGTTTCAGATATCTCAATTTAGGTAACTGCAGTCATTTAAAGTCTAGAGCTGTTGCTGAGAAGGCAGGACGATTGGGGCCGTAACCACGGTCGTTTGACTGACTGTAACGCATACAGATCTTGGCTGACATGCAGGGTAGCAACGCGATATATAAGTAACTAGGCTGAAGGATGCGTGTGTGCGATCTAACACTATCCAGTGAACGAGGCGTTTTTTGTCCGATAAACGGGATGTGCAAGGCTCCGAACAGTTTTCAATCTCACTCTAAGCAGACAAGAGGTAAAATGCTCTTTTTTGGTGTGCTTAATTACAACTTGGATATCTAAATTTATAATGTGGTAGGGACTGCGTTTAAAAACAGATCTGAAAACACGCGTCCGGAATATGATGATGTCCGACGAACGGGCCGCGCTCTAGTAAGGTCTAAAAATCGAGGCAAAACACACACACACACACACACACACACACACACACACACACACACACACACACACACACACACACACACACACACACACACACACAAACACACAGGCACAGACTACTGTTTGCTGCCCTCTTGAGCTAAAAAAATTCTTATATTCCATAAGGTTAAAAGTATTTTAGTAATAATACAGTAACTTACGTAAAATTTGAGAAAGCATTTCACACAGCACTACATCCGGGCTCTTCTAAGAACATGGCCGTGACCTTCGTTCTCTCGTTTCTTCTTCTGCTTCCTGTTACAACGTCGTTGCAATTTCCGATTGAATACGAACGGGTGAAGAGCCGACCGCCCTCTAATAGTTATTGCAAGGCACTGTACCCTTTCTGTCCGACTGGGGACCCAAACGGAACGATTCCTACAATGCACGACGACGATGTGATTGACATCTACTCTTTGCAAGCCCCGGTGTGGGAGTTTGTCACAGGAGACTTAATGGCTCATTTCGTAAGTTATCTAAAATGCATTAATTTCGCAACGTTGTGTAGATGATTAGGACACTATTTATTTATTTATTTATTTATTTATTTATTTATTTATTTATTTATTAACCTACATTGACTCTAACATTTTAGTTAATTGACAGCTGCAATTAGGGTCTTGAGGTAGTTTCGCTTGGATTAATAGCCGTCCCTGCCATGTACAGTCTTTATTTTGGCGTCACTCCCAACAATCTTGTAGCCAGCTTGAACTCTTAGGCGTCTGTCAACATGTAGTTTGACTGAAAATGGGCACACACACATACACACCCTGGTCAGAGTAGGCTCGAGTGTTCAGCCTGTCGTCTCTCCCCAAGAGGAGAAAGATCCCCTGGACACTTGAGCCTAGGTCAGAGGGGCTTGTGTGCAACCCACTACCATTGCTACCTATGTGCTTGCCGAAAGCGGTTGCTGTGTTGGGGAAGATGTTTCAGTAACATAGCTGGGACATGACATTTCAAGTGTTACATAATTGATGACATATAATCTGTTTTGTCTGGTTGTAAGACTTCCTTCTGATGTCTTGATTATACATGCACAGTGGAGGCATACAGCAGTCTACCTGTGTGGCTGTATGTTTTTGTTTGTGTGTCTGTTGATTACCACTGTATCTACTTGCACTGTGGATTTTAATGACAACAACAAAAAGGGCTGCTATGGGTAAAAAGTGTTTTCTTAAATTTTGGCTTGTTGATATGCAAGATAAATGAGTTAGGTGTGATTTCTCAGTGTGCGTGTGCAGTAGAGTAGAAAGCATATAGTAATCTGCCCCATGTGGTTGGTTGTCTTACTGAACTTTGAACCCAATAAAGTCATGCTCATTTAATTGTGCACATATATCAGCATTCCCAGTACTTTTATTAACCTGAGGTGCGCATGCTTTAGTGTTATGTAGTAATACCACTGAAGACCAACGACTGACCAAATGTACAACCAATGGCCAACAATTTATATAGCACATGCGGCATGATGCCCTCATTGCTATCACTGGTGTAAATTATATTATTTTAACATCACACCATACACCTGCACCTGTCATTTGCTTTGGCAGTCTGATCATTATGTGAAAGAAATACATCACTCTGATGGTAGCACATAGACCTTTTGTCCTACGTAGTGAAAAATCTTTACTTGCTACACAAATGTTTTATCTAGAGCATGTTTTCTGTTGATAGCCTGCACGAGTAATCAAAAAGGTATTTTTATGATCTTGAGGTCTTCAAATTCATAAAACTTTTAGTAGTTTATCCCATTTCTGTGGTTTCAGAATTGGTAGTACTCAAGAGTTTGACATTTCTTGCAACGTGGGAGACTGGCTTTGCTAAGACATTAATTAATTAATTAATTAATTTCAGTTGTGCATACTAAACATCATATTTTTCTGCATGTCTGGTATTAAAAGGAAATTTAATCCCGAAACATTAGTTACAGTATAAGATAGTCTTGGTATCTGAAGACAATGATCTCACCAGTTGGGTTTCCTGCTAAAAAGATTACGAATAAAGGAAAGTGGGGAGACAAGATGAGGTCATCCCTTTGTTGTGATATTAGTACTATGACTGCTACTCCTATCTTTCAGGCTCATCATATTTGGTTAGAAACCTGGCAATTAAGGGCATTGGTGATCCAGTCCTTCAACTAAATTAGACATTGGGACAAAATTGATTCTGGAGTAACAGATGATCTTACAACAAAGCTTTCCCAAATACATGTGTAGCTGCATGTTAATCAATGCTGCCATTATTACCATGGTATTTGTTTAGTGTTTAGAGCTTTATAGTACATTTGTCTGTTGTGGCCGTTGCTATAGTAAGTGATCAGTTGGTGTGAGGCATGCAGCAGTACAAGCTCAGGCCTGCTGGCTGCACACCTCTTTAGTCAAAATAACTCGTGTTCAAGTATCGTATATTCATCTGTTCATGTATATTAACAAAATAATGTTTAATAACAAGTGTCATCCACCGAACGGAAATCACTTTTGTGTCCACTGACTATGTGATTTTCGATATAGAATATCTACCATGATGCTCTCGGTTTTCGAAGTAGAAAAACTGGTCTTAACTACACTTTGGAGTGGTACGAGCTGTTTGAACTGTTCAATTGCACATTCCCTCACATTCTCGAAAATGATTCGTATCCTCTCTGGTGCAATCAAGGAGCGACGTGTTTGTACGATGGAATTGATGATGTTCACTGGACGGCAAACGGAACTCTCATGTTGATAGGAGAAATGACCGGAGCTGTGTTCAACAAGTTTGCAAGCTACTTGAAATGGGACAACGAGACGGCAATCTACTATATCACATTTCACGTGGCCAGTCAGCCTGACAATGGAACACTGTACTGGGCATCATGGGACTGCACGACATTTGTGATCCACGCTATCGAGGAGATGGCCAAACTCGGTGCCGAATTCAACCATTCTCGATCAGTCAATTACACCAAGATGACTCTGTACAGTGACACTCCGGTTTTACTCGGAAACGCGAGTGAAATATTCGGACCGAACGGAAATGCCACTCTGGCTGCTGACATGATGAAGTTCTATGCCGACTTCCAGACACACCAGTCGATTATTCATTGGATAGAACACATCATAGATGCTGCCCTCCAGATATTTGTTGAAGATAAGTTTTATTTCTGGTACAACGAACAGTACTGGTTTCTTCCGATGAAGGCACCTTACTTCAAACTCACATTCAATACCGTACCATTTCCATGAGTTTGAAAGCATTGTTGCTGATAGCTTTATCTATTTTTGTCGTTGTGCTGGCAAAATTTTATTGTGTAGTGTTCGTTGACAATAGCACTTGTCTAGTGCCATCATGGCATGTACACATAATAATGATAGATTCTTTGTACACTGTGGCTCTTTACCATCCCACCAATTCACATTACTAATTAATTACTTGGGGGGACTAGAGAAGGCTGCCATCTTTGCTCGAAGCGAACAGAAAGCAGTAACATCCGAGTGTTCTCACCAGTTCGCTGCTCTCTTGGTGGTGCATTGATGATTGTCAATGCATCCTAACATAATGGCTCTACAAATACCCAAAGTCAAATCACCATTTATCGATTCAAGTGTTCCAATTTATTTCTTGTTGATTTTTCGTACTAAGTCCAGACTGACTGTCAAATAAACATGAACTGAGGCAATATTAATTCTTAATATCTCGATTACTCAGTACCCAGTTTCAACTTCGAAACATGTGGTATGAAAGTGCATGGATATTTGAGACCCGCTGGCTCAATTTCATGGCTATTCAGTTGCCATACAAATGTGGTCGATATTTCTTGTGGAGCTCTTGCACAACAGATACCGTATCACCTAAACAAGAATCGCAAAGCATGAGTCTTCGATTTCTACTCGCTTGACGTGCAGCAACACAGTCAATCTATCGACCTGCAATGCGACGATATGCAGGTACTCCTACGCAAATTGTCTTTCAGATCCCAAAGCTGGCGCATAGTTGCTCACGTACAGTACCATGTATGCATGCACACCAATATTCATTCCACTATGATTGTTTACCTTGTGCTCTGTAAGGATAACTATTCGTTGCTGTGGTCCACTTCAATCCAAAGGCGACATCCAACGATTCAAATTTGGTAGCATTGAATGCTTGATTCTACAATCAGACCCATTTAATGAAACCACCTGCTAACCTAGCCTCGACACTAGGCCTTTCTTTACTTCCAGAGGTCCTTCTAAGCGAGGTCTGGGACAAGGTCACGTGATACAACCCATTGCTATGGACCATAGAAAGCAAAGAAAGGCCTACACAAGTGTAGTGTCGAGGCTACTACTAACCAACAGCTAGAGCAATAGTTGCATACCTGTGTAAGAGCGACTTCCAGCTGATCAACAAATGCAGCCCATCTCTGGGTATAGTAACTAACAAGTACAAGAATATCATGACGACAGCTGTACAGGAAATTCAGGGTCACTTACTCACTGACCAAGCCAGCCCACATTTTGTTAGCATAATCGTGAAGCTAATACACCAAACATCACAAAAGTCGACAATATAACTTGTATGTATAGTAACCTCTCCGTGTGGACCCCAAAGTGTAATCTGGTTACGAGCATTGACTTCGTAGAGAACCGTTTCCTGGCAATGAACATCGAGCATATAAATAAATGTCCGGAATCTTGAACGAATTCATCCCACCTGATGGTTTACTGCACGAGCTTTTGCACTGTTTAACCATCTACCCAACAAAAAGTGTTTGTCTGTCAGTAGAACACGATCCATATCTCTCAGCAACTCCAACAGCACATTGCCAGCATTTCTAAGCAAAAATCACAGCAACAAGAATGTCAGAGCTGATAAATAAAATGACTACAAAATATAATTTAAAACATGAATGGTGTAATAAGATAAATAAATTAAGGCATCGACCGACCTTACACCGGTTGCACTTTTGTTGTTATATTCGTTCACCAGCTGCTTGTAGATCGGAATCGAGAAATCCTGAAGTGCCTGTCGTGTCAAATCCACAAGATCGTACCTTGAGAAAATTATCAACATAAAACAATAAAGAGAAGTACAACAATTTCTGTTGGTATAAAATTCTTCTATTTAAGATAAGCACTGTGTCACAAATTAAGTGATAAGAAAATCTGAATTTTAGTGTAGACATTATGCGTAAAATATAATATTTACCCAACTAACTATGTGTTAGTGTTCATAACTGTGTGGTGTGAGATCAAGTTTATGTCCAATGTCTTACAATTCAGGGTTCTCCCTAGGATTAGCGAGGCAGGATGGTATAATTGTAAGACATGCCCCTTACAGCGTACTGCTGTGTGCTCTCGAATACCCAGACCTTTACATTAAGATTCTAAACTGTAGGTCAAATTATGTATTACTGAAGCCATTTGCCCCAAGTAGGGAAAGAACAAAGTCAAAATGGCTGTCAGTTTCATCAATGTGAGACATCTTCCTTGTTCAATTTCAATTGCGCAAGCATACACTAACGCCATCTGCTTGCTGTATACATCATGTCATGTAAGTACCGTACACGTACAGTGTACAGTACCCTGAGTAGAAAACATGTGAAAGGCAGGCTACCGTTGCTCAGGTGGTGCTGCACCACGCTACCATGCTTTAAGGTAGCCCCATAACAATTGCCACAAACATACATATTTCGATCTCATTACTGCATTGCACAATGCGCGTGCACACACACACACACACACACACACACACACACACACTAAGATGCAGTAATGAAACTTACATACGTATGTCTTTCTTTTGGCATCTAGACACTTCAGTGTCTTTTTTATAAAAATGCACATGTTCTGCTCATGTATATATGAATTTTTATAATAAAAAAACAGACATAAAAGTGTTTTAAAAGCCAAATTCATGAGACGAACATGACAGAAACAACATGTAATCACAGTTTATCGCCAAGGAAACCAAACAAACATCCAAATGTAAACAAATGCAAACAGTTGGCAGTAATCCAATCTTAAAAATTAGACAAGCACCCACAGCAAAATTTCTACACCTGAAGCCTTGAATATCGTTTTCAAAGCAGCCAACACCGTTCAAAAAATTTGCCTTGAAAAACAATTAGATAACAGAAAACAAATTCTGGTCTTAATAACTGTCAGTTGTCGGGGCTTTTGGTTTTTGGTTGTTTGCATGAAACTTGGTCAAAAATGGCCACCAGACGGAAGTGTGCAGCTCAAGATGCCCACTAGAAATGTTTAGAGAATGGAATCACTTTGAAAGAATAAATAAACAAATAATTTTAAATCAAAAAATGACTAATATTGTACATCAAGACCTAAAATACTAGGATTTGAATAAAAAAATTCTAAATTATTTTTGGAGTCTCGAAAATAATTAATCTTGAAAAACATTAGGAGCAGTAGGGTACATTGTATGACATGCAAGTTGCATTGATAAAACTTTAGATATAATCCAGACTAATACAATTGTTTCTGCAGTCACTGAGTTGTCATAATGCAATTACTTATGGCATTAACTAGGCAATATGACTATAGTAGCATACCTGAATGTTCCTATACCAGCAAATTTCGGTGCTGCCCTCACCATCAAGTCCCATGCTTCATACACATGGCTAATATTATACCATATCTGTATGCACACAGTAGACAACAGTAAATATGAGTATAAATCCCCCTAACGGAAAAGCTTGCTTACAGGAGGGTTAAGGTCAAGTGCGGGTCTCACAACAGGAATGGCATGACAGTGGTTCTGTCGTGAAATGGTGCTGTTGTAAATACTTTGAAAAAGCAACGACCAAGCGGTGGACACCAAAGTATTGTCTCCACCATATCGCCTTCGTGCGTAACCAACTATCCTGACAACACACATGTAATACAATCATAACACATTTTACGAGCACTCTAACTCATTACCACGATGCAAGATTAACAGGTTGAGTCCTCCAACCCATCTCGTTCATCAGTTCATATACAACGTCGTTTTGCTCGATACCCTCGGGTGTCAAACCGGTACCAACGATAGTTGCCTTCGAATCATCAAGGGCTTCCACGGGACCCTTTTCATGTAACAAAAAGTTGAAATAAATAGCCAACAGAAACAAGTACGATTGACTCTCACCCGAGTGACATTTTCAACTGTGCCATACATTCCCAGGTTGCCTCCAAAATTGTGCAGCATGCACCAAATAAACGGCTGCCCATAGAACGATTCAGTTCTCTGCCATTGAGGATAAACTTCCGCAAACAAGTCAAGAATCAAAAAGCGACCTACAACATACAGCACCAAAAGTCAAAAAATCTGAGTATCCATCTTATATAATATACCAATTAATCACTATGGTAACATGTGTTTACCAGTTTTGTTATATATACTCCGATTACACTACAAGCCTTGCAACTAAGCAGACCAAGACGTTACATACCAATCGGAACGCCCAGCAATAACGATTTCGTTTGAGGCGGTTGCCAGAATTCCTCGTCGTTCTGAAAGAGCCAACCTTGCATCACCCTACAGAGATCATCATGACAACCAAATTTCCACTCCATCATTACCTAAACGATATCATACCACACAGTCGCAGGATCTACATAAGACATAGCAGTAAAGACACCAGCACTGAGATCGTGTAAGTACTCGGTATCATTAGACTTTGGACTGAGTTCATTGAATAGATCGACACTGTAAAAGTGATCCGTACCAAACTCTTGTATCAACTACAGCAAAACACATAAAATATATGAAAACCAGTCTGATCGATGACGCCTCACCTCTGACATATAAACATGAGTAATCTCTCGAAATAGACTGTCAGTGGGGTCAAGAAGATATGTGCTACAAAACAAAAGGTATGCACTAACATAGAATGGATAACATTACCACGACTGACCAGCAGTAGGGATGAGAGAAATGACCCCATGTACGACCCTTTGTCATCGTCTGATGCACAGATGCATTGGGATACAACCTGCAGTTTGAAGCAATGCCACTTAGTACATATAACAGCTATATAAACAAATCAAAAGTACCAACCGAGTAATAGAGGAAGGCACGTGACCGGCAAAACCAGGAAGAACGAGCATCATGCCAAACGACCTCATGCGAGTAAGTATTAGATGTTGCAGCTGTAATTGTGTAAACATCCATTCTTCCGGCAGCGGACCTCCCCAGCCTTGAATATTGCCCATACGATACCTACATACACACGACACCACTTTCACACACTTTGCGTGTTCGCATAATTATGCACAATCACCAAGCAAGAAATGCAGGGCCCGAGAAGAAAGAAGCCAAATCAGCAGATGTAAAATTAAAGTGAGAAAACACCTAACACAAGATGTGCAAGCCAATAATGACAGTAAGGATATGCAATAGTTATCAAGTGTACAATTGCCAGACTAGACAGAGCAATGTAGCCTTGTCAAATAAGCTTTGTAGTTTTCGTATGCCTGTATGCTTTGTTAGACATATGCATGCCTCTAAGTAGCAACAAAATTAGTTGCCATAGAAATTAAATTTTTCAGGCAGCGACTAATTACAAATTGTTAATCGCCAGTGGCTAGTAGATAGTAAACTTGTGGCATATAGGTAGACTTAGCAGGCGGTATACCACAATGTGTCAACGCCTACAAGCCAGTGGCATAGATGAGAGCTTAAAGTTGATCTCGTCAAACATTAAACTTGCAAAATTCAAATTCTGACTGAATGTGATGCAGGTCGGTGGATCATTTGAACTGTGTCTGTGTAGGTCTCAGACTCTGTCCATGTGTGTGTGTGTGTGTGTGTGTGTGTGTGTGTGTGTGTGTGTGTGTGTGTGTGTGTGTGTGTGTGTGTGCCCACACTCGTGCAAGTGTTGGAAACCAATTTTCATGTAATCATTACAACGCTTAGGTCGATGGCTACAACGGGCTACTACATTTTCATCTTGTCGACTAAAGTGTTTCTCTTACCGGCCGATGACTAACAGAGCTACATGTGAACTTAGAGGCCTGATATGCCTCACCAATAGCAGGCATCAACTATTTGACTCCATTGTGAACCTCTTGGAGATATGCCAATACGAACACAAGCCAAAACTAATAAATTTAGTATGTACCAAATATATTTAGAGACCACACCGCGAGACTCTGTAACTTATTTCTAAAGTGGACTTCCGTCGATTGACATTGTCGGCCATCTCGAGCCTACTCTGCTTCTATATCAGTCCTATCAAACCGTATGTCACCTATGTAAGTATGACAATCGTTTGTTTAAATGTTGACAAATTCTGACACTGGCTAAACCATGAACAAAGTTTATATCAATATTACACCAGATGTCAGTTAGAGAAATTCAAACAAAATGAGTTAACAACTATCAACCGTTGCATCCTGGACAAACGTTGCTATACACAAGATGCCTAATAAAACAAACCCATTTTGTTGGCTAACAAAACTACACCATTCAAAGCCATTTTGGCAAGAAACTAAAGGTTAGCTGAGCTACAAAATTCCAAAGCATTCTGAACGCAGACACGTGTGCTTGCCAACATCTAAGACTTTGTGTTATAAAATGTACAACAGTATAACAGTATGATTGAAGTAAGATATCACTCAGTCAAGTTTGGCAGTCCTAATAACAAAACGCAGCTACAATTAACCTGTCATGTTGCCATACCCATACTGCCACCCAAAGTAAAACTTTCACCGAATGTACTGTACCATTAGTCAAGTTTTCGTACTGAAATCTACTCCATAGAGCAAACTATATTTACTGCAGAAATCTTTCTTTAGTTAAACAACAGTGAACTACATACACAAAAATCTACAGCGACACTCACTCGTCTCAATATCTCTTCCTGGCCTGTAAATGCCAATGGCAAGTTTATGCCATTCAGAGCCATCCAGTCAATCTCACGTTGCCACCGTGTCCAATCCCACCAAACAAACGAGTAACTTGATGTACAGACGTTCTGATAATAACGATATCTGCCAATTTCAATTAACTCAAACTTGGCAAATATTGTGACCAAACGAAAGCCATTACAAACCGATAAGGACTTGATACTTTTACGATGCCTTCTACTGTTGGCAATGGATTAGTGAGGTTGAGTTGATCTCCAGACCACGAGACATCAGCATTACACCAATACTTCAAATAATGTTGCACACCCCAAGCAGCAGCTACTCCTGTTGTACCCTCGATGTAAATCTTGCCACCAGAACTTGAAATCTACAATGGAATGTCATTTTCAATTGTTGCACTACTGGCTAAAGAATCTAATTTTTAAATATAAATTACAAATCTACACACAAATTCCATTTGTTCTTTGAAATCTAGTCAAACAACAACAGAGAACTTATTAGCAATAGCTACTACTATTTATTCGTAGTTCAGGACCACGACACCATCAATGTATCTTTGTCACGTGACCTCAATAAACTAGACTGTTTCTATTTAATTAATTAATTTTCTAGAATGGTTTGCTTGCCTGAAACGAGTCATAACCCTTTGTATTTTTTACTGATATGACAAAATTGTGAACATGATCTGGAATGAGTCTTTGCAGTAAATCATTCACAGCTTCAGCCTGAGTTTCAGAGTTCACCACACCTGAAGACAACCAATTCCTGTCAACTTAACAAATGAAGAAGAAGTGAACGTAGCTATATGGCCAACCCGAAACTGAAACCACAGCGACAGAAAACGACAAGACCGTAATTGCTGCAGTACTCAGTAGCATTTTAACGCATGCGCATTACGTAAGCACCTTGGAGTCTCTTAAAAATCACGTGACTACCCTTGTGGCTGCGCATCAGAGCTCCAGCTACTGTTAGTACGCGTCGTTGCATCCGTGATAACTTATTGGATGGATTGTTGAGCACAAATCTCACCGCTTTTGCAAGACCAGTAATTTTTATCAGATCGACCGCAGAGAACTGGGAAAAACGCAAGAATTTTCAATGGCTTCTTGCCGTTTGATCATGACGGAGAGAACCTAGCTAATAGCCTGGAATAAATGGACAAGTGGAGACGCTGTCTTAAACTGCTTCAAAGTAGGTTTAGCAAAGTGAGTAAGTATAATTAACTGTCACGTTGTTTGTCTAGATGACTTCTGACAACGCCGTTTTGATGATATTGACTATTCTGCTGTGATAGGATCGCCTTAATTTTACAGATGTAAGGATCGCTAGCTAAGGAAAAGAAATCAGTAGCTACGGAGAGAGAGAAGACGGTGTTCTTGGTCATCGTCATGCAAATTCCTACTGAATCAGTGACAAGCAACAGTTGCCCTGACCCGGCGATAGAGCAGCCCAATATTTCAAAATATGACTTTCCTAGACATTTTGTTTTGCACATCCCGATGTGCAAGTTTCTAGTTGAAACAGTCACTTTCTTGAACTGGTTTACGCGTCTTGTCAAGCTAAACTAGCTATTGGCCCTAGTTATTAACTAGAATGCAATCCAGAAGTCAATACTATGATAGATCAAATGTTAAACTTCAAGTCTTGACAGTGATCCATTCAGATTACCTAGAGGCGCTACTAGTAGCAGTGGGCGTAGCTACGGGGATTCTTGGGGGTTCACTACTCCAAAAGTCATGGGCGTGGTTGTTCATCTATTTTTATAGTCTAATAGAGTGATTTTATGTACATAATTATACAGTACCGAAATGAGGGTTTGTAAATCTATACGTATATACATATACAGTTAATTTTGAACAAATTTATATTAATAATAACCTCCCCCCAATTTTTGCTTTGGCTGCGCCGCTGCAATTAGTCGATGATAATATTTAAATAGTGTAGCTACATTACTGCAACTCTAGTATGCAATTAAAATAATACATATTAAAATAATGACGGACCTACCCGGATCGCATGTCCTTGTGAAAAAGGCTGGATACTAAACTGTGATGGATCAGGAATTAAGTTTGCCTGGAACACTGGTAATTTGCAGAGCTACTAGTTTCCATGCACTGTGAATTATATAGCTACGTTGTTTCTTTTTCGGCTGATTAGACCGCTTGACTGCTATTCCTACTAGGAACGAGGCAGAATAGTGGTTTCAAGTATTGTGTAGTGTGTTGTGTGGTGGTGGTGGTGGAGATGTGTACGTGTTTGTGAGCGTGAGTGTACGTAGGAGCGTCTGTACATAGCTACCAAGGAATGTGGCTGGTGCACCCTTTTGTGTGCTGATGCTATAGTTGACATTTTACAAAATGAAATTTAATCAGTTGGCTCAAGATGGCTGACATTGTACAGATTCGCACTTGGCTACAGCTACTAATACGACTACAACTACTTGGCTACTTCGCACTGTGCTTTAATAATGTTACAGGTAATGTCAGTAACCAAGCTGATAAACTTCAAATGTTACTAGACAAATTAAAACTGCAGTTCATGGTTCTGATTTGACAATATATAATAGAAATACAACAAGCTAGTCAAAAGATATCATTATCTCCAATATTTGGTGTAGTAAAAGACGAAATGGACAAACACTGGTACAGGCAACAGTAAACTAGGTATTGTAGTTGGCAACAAGCATTGTTGTCTGACTTTGTAGATTTTGCAAAAATTGCTGTGGTTCTAATTGTTAATATAAACTGTTTAACTGTAATAACATGTACTGTATTTCTTTGTATGAAAACTTAGCCATCACTTCAGTTGGGTAATCTGTTACAAAGTCGACGAGGCAGTGGACACTGCTTTCTATTTTGAAAACAGTGATCAATTCTCAGTATAAATAAATAAACATTTCTTAGTTCATTGATTCAAGCACACAAGTTTGTACTCATGCAACCACACTGTCCTCACCTAATTCATGTCACGGGTACACTACTGAGCGTGCACATACACACACATACACACGCACAACTTTTGAAGGAAAAATTTCACCCTTCAATTAGACGGACCATTACAGAGTACCAGATATTGACAAATAGAGTAATATAGCACATAGAAAATTTAATGTAAAACACTAATGGAAATCTACTAATAGTGATAAACATGCAGTACACACTATCTATACGTGAAGTTACAATTACGGTTGTAAATCCATCCGAACAGTTTGTCACCAATTTAAAGTTACTTTTGAGCTGGTAGCACTTCTGCTATCATTATTCGAGAAACTGAATTCCATCCAGAGTAACCGTTTGCCAAAGTTTCACCGATACACTTCCCAATGTGGAAACCAACTCTGACGTCACCGGCTGGAATGTTCTCACAGTAACCTTCAATTTGTCTGTGACGATGAATGTCGTTATTTGCCAAAGTATAATATACTGCATCAATTGTCATCGGTCCTGTGCACTCTCGATCATTAAATGTGAAAAACCAACGAGAACAACATCTGGCACAGCTGATACGCAGATTTCCTGCATAGGCCACGTGCAGTGCGGTGCTTCCATGCATTTTGCTCAAGCGACATTCCTATACATGATGGAACAAATGCAGACAAGTGCACGTCAGATTAGCATTAGATCTGACTATAAAGTATCAATGCAAAGTTACATGAATGAGTCCAGTGTCTTTGTCATCGCCTCTCTTCCACACACATTGCTTCCAGTTTGATTGTTGCATCCCTTCTCCCTTTTCTCCTTTCACTCCCAAGTCACCCTTGCTTCCTTTCACTCCCCCGTGTCTCCTTTTGGCCCTTGAGGACCTAACTTTCCACTCTCCCCTTTACCTCCTTGTTCTCCTCTTTCACCACGACCACCTTTCTCACCTCTCGCTCCATCTCTTCCATCTCTACCATCTCTTCCAGGAGATCCCACAGGACCTGGTGATCCAGGAGAGCCAGGCACGCCTGGAACTCTGCCACAACATCCTCTCTATTAAAATAGCAACAGATCAATCTATTGCTTAATTTGTCGCAGACGAACGTATATCGTCATATTTGTCAGCAAATGTGTATTGGAGTTGTTTGTTAAAATTCACAGGTATATATGTATATATACATGTATATAAACGTACTGACATTAGTTAACTTAATTAATTAATCAATCGTTTGGTAACTGTAACTAAATGGTCACATACACCAAGTTTCTTACGTTATCTGAAGTTTCTGCACTTGATGTAACTGCTACTAACAGCAGCAAAGGAACCAAAACTGTTGAGCTGATAAACTGATGTTCCATCACCTCGTTCACTCGCTCTGACTCTGTCGTAACTGACTGCTATCTAATTCAAGTGTGCTTATATACCCGGGGCAGGACCAAGCAATCTAGTAGAAATGACGTTATGCTAACAGCACACTAAAGTTAGGAACATCAAGCTTATTCCAACTATGGAGTTGTTGACAATTGGCAGAAAGCGGATGGTAGGTGTGGGCGTTTCATTAGGCAAGGGGAACGCCTTTAGATTGTTGTTGCACATAATTCAAACTGGATAAGACCTCCACTTAGCATTATATGACACACCTAGTTAATTCTGAGGTTGGACATAGCTCCCTAGCTTTCCAAATTTGTACATGTCGATCCTGTTGCTCAGCTAGCACCCTTGACTTAGCTCAAAAGAAAAACAATTAGTTGAATCAGCAATCTCGATGTATGAATTGGTTTAGAGTTGCGGCTGTCTGCTGCTGCTTCTGTTTGTGATGGCACATGCAAACATAGACACAGTGTCGATCGATCGTGTATGACGTCTTCATACGACTTTCAATATCTCTCACGTCTTACTCAACAAACAGAATTTCAAAATTGATGTCGAGAAGTGGACAGGTAAAGCTTGTGTATACACAAACGTAACCTAAGCCTATTGTGTCAAGAAACGGGTGTGACGCACTGCAATCATTTTGTTTAATTAATTCCCGTCAATACCACTTGCATGGTTGCCACTACCGCCGCTAACTGTAAGCACTCTGCCGCGAGTTTTTGGGTGGAACTAAAAATCAAATTGTGGAGAGCACCAGAGGAAGGTGCAGATGTTGGATGTGGCACTGCCTATGCGGAAGCTAAAATGGTTGGGAGTTGTAGTGTATTGTGTGTACTAATTAGTTAGAGACGGAGTTACAATTAATGACATGTATAATATTGCCGTAGCATTGTTAGAGTCTGTGTTCCGCGTTCAGCGATAGTTCTGTGTGTCTATAGCAATAGAGCGTCAGTCATCCGTGGTGTAGTATCAGTGCGTGCGTATAAGAACAAATACAGCACAATTGGCGACGAGGCTGCATGGCCACGCCGTGACGGGAAGACATGGTTAGCTGGGAGAACTTAACGCAGGAGTTGATAACGTAGAAGATTATAAGGAGCGTTTTCTCTGTACACTGCGAATGGGTTGGAGGATGCAGACAAGCAGAAAGCAGTCTTCTTGACTTGCGTCGGTACTGCATGTCTGACACACACACACACACACACACACACACACTCTTGAAGAATTTGGTCGAGACAAGAGAAGCCACAAGACAAGTCACTGGATGAATTGCTTGCGCTGTTGAAGAGCCATTTTGAGCCACGCATCGTTGTAATCGCGGACAGATTCCGTTTTTATCAGCGTCTTCAGAGAGAAGGTGTAGCCTCGATCGTACCAGACAGTAGACCCTGTCTCGATTTCGGAGACTACTTGGATGCAGCACTCAGATGTCAACTGGTGTGTGGATTATATTACGAGGCTGTGCAGAGAAAGATCCTTGCCGAATCAGAGCCGACCTTGACGAAGGCAGTCCACATAATTTGCACAAGCCACTGAAACTGCGATCGAGAGACGAAACGCGTGCTTTACGTGGGAATACCACAAGGCGACCACCTGCAAAGCAAGTCGAGACGGCGTTTTTTAGCGTACAACGTGACACAGCAGGTGGCGCTTACAAAGCAAGGCAATGAGCTCGAGACAGCAGAGATCTTTAGATGTGGTGGGCGTGGACATCGTCTTGAGGGAGAAACCGCAACGTCTTCAATGTAGCAACAGTCTAGTAAGCTCGAGTTCACCGTTCATGTCCTAGCGGACGACACCACGACATCATTGCCTGTCGACTCATTTTCAGAGAACACACCACTGACGGAAGACAACATTTGGAGTAAACTGGACAAGTGGGTCGTATAGCCTTGCCTGGTGAAGACACGCTGATGTTGGCAATGTTCCTCTTCGAATAGTTCCAGCGAGGATTTTGTCTTGGGGACAGTCGAAGCTTCACAGAAGGTTGCTGACGCGGTTCACCATCACGAGAATACAATTAGGAGATGGAAAACAACTTCTCAAGCTAATGGTGAGTTTCCAGCCTTGAGAGTGGGGAAGTATGAACACCAGTCAGTCATCTATCACGAAGAAGTACAGAGAGAAGCAGCTGTATGGACCAGAGAGCAGGCCAATGTTAAGGAAATGCCTACCATGACCGTCCAAGACTTTTGTCAGCACCTTAACAATGATATTCTACTCTTTATTTCATCTCCCCCAGCGTTTTCCAGGAAAGTAGGTCTAGAAACAGCGAGAAAATTCCTTCACGACTTGGGATTTGAAAGAGTAGATTGTGGCAAAGGGGGTCTATATTGATGGGCATGAACGATCGAATGTTGCCAATGAAAGAAACTTTTTTGAAACAACTTGAGGAATTAGAATCTGCACACCTGCCTCCCCACCTCCCTCACCTCCCTCAGACATTGCACCTTCAGATCCTAGCTTACCTCTAATTAGAAATTATGTGTCAACTACATACTTAGTAGTTATTTGTCAGGACGAGTGCTTCTTCCAATAGAATGAGGACCAGCGCTTTTCCTGGTTGCAGGCAGATCAACAACAAATCAGACCAAAGTCAAGGGGATCAGGTCGCATGATTAGTGGCTTTATAGACGAGTTCTCTGGGTATATAAGATTGTCTGAGTTTACTTATGAAACCGTAAGAGAGGCTCAAAGTAATATTCAATAAAGGCCAGGGAAATCATTGACTATGGTGGTAGGAGGGACGGGTATTGGACTAACAATAAGTTCATGAACCAGGTCAAGAAAGCTGTCCAAATTACAGAAATTGTATACCCGAGACATAAATATACACAATTAGGGCTCTTTGATCAAAGTTCTAATCATAAAGCAATAGCACCAGACGCACTTATAGCACGTAAAATGAATGTCACACCAGAGGGCAGCAGCCAGTTATGAGAGACACTGTCTATAATGAGGCTGTACAAACAATGGTTTATGAAGATGGAACTGCAAAGGGACTAAAAAGGATACTGGATGAACAAGGTATAGACACATCAACGATAAAAAGAGGTGAGGTGATTTGCAGAGCTAGAGACACCTGAAGATTTTGCAGCAGAAATGTCACCTGTAGAGCACTACATCATTTCTAGGGGTCACAACATTCTATTTTTCCCTAAATTCTATTGTGAGTTTAACCCTATTGAAAGAGTGTGGGGAAAGGCCAAACAGTATACTAGAACTCATTGTAATAATTCAAATACTGGATTACGAAAAACCACCGTTCCTGCATTAGAATCTGTAAACCTTGACCTAATTAGAAAATACTTTAGAAAAGCCAGAGGTTATATTAGAGCTTATAGGGATGGCAACAATGCAGGAAGACAAGTAGAAGATGCTGTAAAGCATTATAAATCACATAGAAGAGTACCTAGAAATATGTAGAGCTTTTGCGGGATTTGTGTGTTTGGTAGACTTTTTACTACTTAGCTTGGTAGCTTGGTAGACTACAGTATATTTTAGTAGAGGGTTTCTGTGTATAGATCTGAAATATAATAAAGAAATACAAAAATCTGTTCAATAGTAAATGTGTGAGCATACATCGTGTCTTCTATGAAAATGTCGAGGTCGTGTAAGTTCGTTTGGTAAAATCATTTCGAAGCCACGTAACCCCTAATGGGGCCTTTGTGTCAAATTATGTCTCAGGCAAAGAATGAAGTAGAAATCCAAGTAATAGGAACTGTGCTGTGAAATGATGGCAAGCTTATCGCAACACACCATTCCATGTCTTCTTCAAACGACAGAGTAAATTGGCTTCGACAGCAACATGGCAATGGCGCTACTAGTAGATAAACAAAGATGGATTCTTCCAACCGCTACATTTTTATTACTTCTTAGATCTGGTGGTAGCTTTGTCTTCGCTGAGTGCTTTCCCAAAACTAGAATACGATTGATACGACTAGATTCGAATTATGCGGTTTCATTTTCAGTCAGGTGGTTGTGGGCACGCATGCGTGGATGCACTGTACATGCAAATTCAAGTCTCAGAAATGTCATTTCTGCAAGGGACAAGGGCACATCAGTAGCATATGCCGCAAACTATCTCAACAAGATAAGCTCAACAAAGGCACCACATCAGTACGTCCCGCAGCGAAAGGCAAGCCACAACCCACTCATCAAATTGATGAAAATATACGGTCAATGTGGTGTTTGCTTAATCTGGAAAGGGCAGAGTCAAGATCACACTGAAAGTAGCTGGCAGTCAGATACCAATGGAAATGGACACAGGTGCCACAGTGACAGTAATACCCGTCAGTGTATTATGACCAGCATCTGTCCCATGTTCAGCAACATGCAAGTGCGGTGACATTGAAGACATACAGGGATGGAAGCCTCAAGGTGAGAGGAAAAGCAACAGTACCAGTAAGATACGGTGAGCAGCATGCTACTACTAAAATTATAGTAGTAGATGTACGGGGTAAACCAGCCATTCTTGGCAGGAACTGGTTAAGTAAGATACGGCTCGATTGGGGATCTGCTCAGTGTTGAGGCACCTCAAATGTTTGATGCCAAAGAGAAGTTTCCAATGTTATTTGGTCCCGGTGTGCGTACTGTACAAGGGCATAAAGCAAGAATTCCACTGACAGCGGAGACTAGACCAACATTTCACAGGTCTCGACCGGTGCTGTATGCTCTACAAGAATAAGGTAATCAGGAACTAGATCGCATGCAACTCGAGGGAGTGATACGACCAGTAGAGAAGAGTGACTGGACAACTCCAGTAGTTGTAATTCGAAAGGGGGACGGTACAGTGAGACTGTGTGGTGAATACAAGATCACGATAAACCCCTATTTAGATATGGGAGGTTACGCAATGCCGAACCCCAAGATTTGTTGGCAACCTTGGCTGGAGGAAGACAATTCTCGCGCATGGATCTGAAACAGGCATACCAGCAGATGTGTGTTGCCCCTGGTCGCCAACATTATTTACAATCAATACCAACAAGGGTTTATTGACGTTTAATCACATGCCTTTCAGGATATGTTTGATCTGCGCCTGGAATTTGACAGCACACTATGGACAACCTCTTGTCAGGAATTCCTGGTGTCATCTGCTATTTGGATGACATACTAGTAGTCGGCGTAAATGAAGAACAACATGAGCAGAGGTTGTTAACAGTGCTGAGACGATTGGATGAGGCTGGTATGAGACTGAAATAAGAAAAATGCGAATTCAATCAGACTCGAGTGAAATATGTAGGTCATATTATCAGTGAGCAAGGCATCTCAACCTTGAAGACTTAAGGTCCAAGCGATCAGACATCCGCCGGAACTGACGAACGTGACAGAGCTTAAGGCTTTTCTGGGCTTACTTGATTACTATGAACGGTTTTTGCCAAATTTGTCCGCGACCTTGCATTCCTTGTATGCGTTATTAGGCAAGAATCGACAGTGGAAGTGAGAATCTAAGAAAAGAGAAGCATTCCAGAAAGGCAGACAGAAGCTTCTGGAATCAGAATTCCTGACACATTACGACCTGCAAAGGCCAGTCTGTATGACTTGTGATGCATCACCTTATGGGGTAGGTGCCTGTCTGACACACACAATGCCAGATGGCGAGGAGAGACCGATAGCCTTTGCATCTAGAACACTATATCGACAGCGAAAAAAGTACACCCAACTGGAAAAGAGGCATTAGCATTAGTATTAAGAGTGAAGCAATTTCACAAGTACCTAGTGGGCAAAGAATTTACGTTGGATACAGACAATCGACACCTTCTGAAGATGTGGGACCATATGAAGGCGTCCCAACTTTGACAGCAGCACGGCTACAACGATGGGCACTGCATCTCAGTGCATACAACGACCAGCTGAAGTTCAAGTCAGGAGTAGACAACAAGGACGCAGATTTGTTGTCTAGATTGCCAATACCTATGCAAATGATTGATCCAAATGAGGAGATTTACCATGTGGACTACTGCAATCAGTTGCCAGCGACGACAACTGAAATAGCCAGAGAAACCCTTGATGAAACATTGTCATCCATGTTTGCAATGTCTGCTGCAGTCACTGTGTGACGACAACTACTAAATCTTCTAGAACAAAAATTTGATGTGCATCATTGTGGCAGCTAGCATGTACAGGGAGTCTGACTATGGCTATGTCTTCCCTTTCAGGTACACAAAGTACAGCAAGTCAGGAATGCAAGCAGAAGATACAACTTGCTCCTGAGCGACAGCTTGTTTCCAGCTCAGCTTGTAATAATAATGTCCATTAAACCAAACCGTAACCCACCATCACAGAAACATCACAACATGCTGTCTGTATACTATACATAAACTAAATTTCATACAGGTAAGAGTTGGTTCGAACCACAGGGCCGTAGATAGACACTCAGTCAGGGTGGTTTCCAATAATAATTATATATACCCACTGGCCACCATCACACCTATCATTATGTGTACATACAGTTAAATCAAGAATCTGGCAGCATGTTTAGCAGGATACTACCAAAACAAGTCTGCTTTTGAACATTCACATATCTTACAGGACTTTACAGATGACTTCTATACAGAATAGTAGGCCTCGCAGTCCAGAACTACTAACACAAAAATTGCACTACGATGTCATATCACCAAGAACAAGCTGTTCTACCAATGCAATTAACTTATGTACCCCAAAAATTATCAGACACGCCTACCCAAGAGGGAGTTTCCGGGTAACGCGGAAACATGCCTATCTATGCTTCTAAACCATCATACTTCTCCTCCCTTGGTAAGTCCTAAAATGGACAGCAGATATGAATGCTTAAAAGAGGGATACTTTTTGAAATGATAGCATCAGCTATGCATGACACTAGTACCTAGGTAATAGTAGTTAGAGGGCTAAGCAATAGTAAGTTAGAGGGTTAGGCAATAGTAAGTTAGAGGGCTATGCAATTGAAAGTACTGTCCATCACAGTCTTGTCTCCATTGCAGACAATTACAAGCTACATGGGTAATGCCCATTAAAACATGCCCACATTGAGTTGAGTTTACAGCAATGATTGTTCTATGGTAGAGCAGAAAACCAAACATACGTATGAATGTGAGTCTGCGGTTGTTACCCGAGGCCTGGATTTCCGGGCTCGAGTATAGTAATCGTTCGATGACCGGACGCCCGACCGACCGTATATATAGTCGATTAGCACAGATGCAAATGAAGCTATTCCGACCAATAGACGAGAAGTGGTGTCATTACCGACCAATAGACGAATGTGATGATATCATGAGGCTCCACCTCTCTTTGTTTGGCAGCTGCTTCTAGGCAACAACCAGACGTCTAGCTAGAGAATCGAAGCGGCACAGACAACGAGATGCCTAGCAAGCTGCACCAAAAACGAGACTTTTACATTCTTGTGAGCCGGAAAATTGGTGGTGAGCTGCTTGTTTTGCTCTCCATTTGTACATATATTTCCCACCCACAAACAGAACAATGATCACGCCCATTACTTCATCACATAAGGCGATCAAAGATTGCTAGCCGACCGCGTGTCGAGGCCACCCAACTTGTAACATTTGCCTTGTTCTAGCACTTTGAAACAACCTGATCTACATTTGAAACGCGCATATTTTCCCCATTACAACAACAACCAGATGTCTAGAGAAGCTGCACAAACAACCAGACGTCTAGATTGTTGTGAGCTGGAAAATCGGTGGCGAGCTGTTTCTTTTGTTGTATGTGAGGGTTTACCACTAGAAACAATGCCTAGTCTAGATACATTTGTAACGTTCATGTTTTCCCACATCTAATTTGTTTGGCTTTGGTGTTACCTATGCCACGCCTAAAAATGCCCATAGTGGCTCGTTACGACTTCAAAAGCTGCACAAACAACCAGACGCCTAGAGAAGTTGCACAAAGAACTAGATGTCTAGAGAGCAAAAGTTGTAACATTGTGCTTTTTCCATCAATAGTGTCATCTTCTGACAGCCGAAAACATTGTAGGTGCATGAAATCGTGTTTGTTCACTGAAAATCAGTGCTGCTTCTTTTGTACCTATCTAACCGAAACCTGGTTTTCCTATGTGCTCTATACTTTCGCTGTGCGTGGCGGTTAGTTGGTATTGTCTAGACCATTCTGTCATAACACGACTAACTACCTTCAAGGTGCATACCGGTCGAGGGTTTGCACTTCTAGTGCTTCTTCATTTGTGGTGGTTTTTGTTTTGTACAAAACAAAATGAGCTACTTACCAGCTGAAAAGCTTGCAGAGGTTGTGATGAAAGGGTTTGGAGAACAAGAAGTGGAACAGGCGAAAAATATGCTGTTTGAAGCAGTGTCAAAGTTCTCGGAACTGAAGATATTCCGTAAAAAAGATTAGGAAGAATACTGGTCATAAAAGGAAGGTGGAATCAGATGTAGAAGACGTCTTGGAGCTTTGTTACGCAGCAGATAGAATGAAGGTAGAGATCCCGTGCTATGCAGCCATTGATATCAATGTCTTTCCTCGTGTTCCTCTGGAGGAAGTAAACGGCAGCATAGCGTGTGATAAAGTACTATCGAAATTGTCAAGCGAGGCAGAAGATGTTCTGAAAGGTATCGTAGAAGAGGCTCGGATTTTGAGTTGTGATAGTGCGGCAGAAATTCATGACAAAATGTCATCTGATATGGAAAATAGAATTAGAAGAGAGATCAAAAAGCTTTGTGAGGAGATGAAAGGTGTACGTAAGATGATTAGTGAGGTGGGTGTATGTGAGGGGTGAGTGAGGGGTTGACCTTGAACAGAGGCCAGAGGAAGAGTACCAGTAAAGAGAGTTAAAGGAAGAGAAGTCTCAGTTGGCACTAAGCAAGGGGCAATAATAGTGAGGTCATCGAGTCTGGTAGCTCTGAAGGAGTGAAATATGCGAATGCAGCCAAATCCACAACTAATCTGGGAAACGTGTTCAACTCTTCAGTGAAAGAAATATCACGTGATACATATAATGAGAAGCTCATGGAGCATTTTTCCAAGAAAAGTAAGAAGCAGAAGCACAAGAAAAAAGATCAGTGGGTCTTAGTTGAGAACTTGAAGCATCGTCAGGTCAAGTCTCTTGTTGGCTCTAAGACAAATGAATCATCCCCTGTAAGTGTGGAGTTGAAAAAGGACACGTGGGATTTGTATGTTGGAAATCCAGGAAGACATGTGTGCGAATGACATTGAAAGCTTCCTAAAAGGTAACAAATTGATATGAGGTTATGTTATCTCTTACCATCTAAAGTAAAGGAAACAACGAGTGTACGAGTGAGGATTTCACTCAGGGACAAGGACAGAGTTTTGACTCCTTCCTTTTGGCCTCTACATGTAAGGGTTCGTTCATGGATCATGACAACTGGATGGGCAGTAAGGAGAGATGAAGTTCATCATTGCAATACAGATTATGGCTAAGGTGAGGTTGGGATCTTTTAATTGTAGAGGTTCTAAATCCGTGGAAAGAAGTATTTCAGACTTGATGGAGGAACTAGACTTTTTGGCAATACAGGAACACTGGTTATCTCCAAATGAATTTGCTATGTTATTCTCTGTATCAGAAGATGTTATGTATTGTGCTGCATCTCCTATGGGGAAAGATGAAATTTTACTTGGTCGACCATATGGCTGAGTTGCTCTTTTATGGCATAGACGGAGTCAATATATTATATCTTCCTTAAACACTGTCGGATAGGATTGCTGCAGTTCGAGTTAAATCAAGTATTGGAATTAACCTCGTTGTTGCTGTTTACTTGCCAGTCGATTATGGTGACACTTTGTCTTTGAATGATTACATATCTGAGATTGGTTATCTGGAAAGTATTCTAGACATGAATGACAATGATGAAATGGCCATTTTAGGTGACTTTAATGCAGATCTTCGTAGTCAGAACAGTCGTATGTCGAGACAGTTGGCTCCTTTTTTCTGATTAGGACTTGTTTACTGTCAGTCTGAATGATCCCGTGTCATCAAGCAGAGAAAGTACACGGCACAGATCTGATTTTGGCTGTCAGTCATGGATTGATTATTTCCTTGTTTCTGGTAATCTGAGCAATACAATTGTCGAGTCCGATAAGAGAAAATGGTGGATATCTGTCTGATCACTGGCAAACTGTCTTGCCTACTGATGTTAGTTTTGACCACAAACATGCAACAGAGGAAGTTCATTTGCCTTTGATCAAATGTCTGTGGTGAAGAAAGGTGTCAGATATTGACTTAGATAACTACCAGTATTGCGGAACTGGGTAGTTTGGACATACAGCTGAAGCAGCTATGTGTAATGATTCAAAGCAGTACTCTCACATGGAGTTCATCCAGAACTATTATGATGAAATTGAAAGAGATTTGACTACATTTGCTAACTGGTGCATTCCTCAAACAAATTGTTCTGGTGTAAAGAGTAGGAAGATTTGGTGGGATAACGAGCCGACTCGATTGAAATCAAGAGCTCAACTATGTTTCAAAGTATGGAGTAATGTAGGAAAACCTCTGGATGGAGCAGAGTACACGGAGATGTAAAATTCAAAGAATGAATTTAAATTCAAAGAAAGAATTCAAACGCAACGTAAAACAAAACGACGTTTGGAGAGAGAAATGTTTTGTGAAAAGTTAAGAATAGAATTTCACGTACACCATCTATTAAGAAGACTTGGTGTGTGACTGGTAAGGCTGAATCAGTGGATACTTTACATTTATGGCAAGAGCATTTTAGTGCAACTATCAGCAGTGGGGGTGACAAGGATCTGGATAGAGACAGAAAGGTCTTTCAGGAGTTACTTGAAACTGTTGAGGGGAAATCCAAATAGCCATAGTGGAGTATGGAGATTAAATCGTCAGAGGTGCTGAGAGCTTTTGACCGCTTAAAGTTCAACAAAAATATTATACCATATTTGCACATGCACAATCATACAACAGACAGCCATGAACACAACCATCAACACGAGTATAAGTCTCATGGCAAACATTTGCTTACGGAGAGCTAAGATCAAAGTCTCACAACAGAAATGGCAGGGCAGTAGTTCTATAGTAAAATAATACTGTTCTAAATACTTTGACCACACAATCAACACAACATTATTGCCACCAATCATACTGCCTTCTTCAGTAAACAGCAACCCTCATGACATACATGCAACATCCTCATACTGCAACTTTCTTATAAGCACTCTTTCTCTAACTCAGTTCCATGATATGAGATTAACAAGTTCGATTTTCCATTTCATTCGGTTCATATACAACATCATTTTTCTCAGTGTCATCTGGCCGTCGAACCTGTCCCAACAATATCACTGAGAATTTCGACAAGACTCAGAGGCAAACACAAAAATCCCAGACAGAGTCATGCAGACAGCTGGAAGTATTAGAGGTATCCCACAACTGTCCAACAAGAGCTTCATTCATACGTCAGCTGGACTATGCAAGCTCATTGTATCCACTAGTGAAGACTCATGCAGCTACATAGAACCTAGCTGTCATATCGCTGTTGCTCTACCCATAGCTCTACCCAACCTACTAAACTCTACTCTGTAATACAAATTATATTTATTGCAAAAGCTCATTTGTGTACAAAACCATATGTGCCAAAAATAAAGTTTGTAGCCTCACTTACTCGTCTCCGATCCCTTTCTGTTCTGTAAATGTCTATGGTAAATTAAGAACCAGTCAGTCAATCTCACATTGCTGCAGTGCCCAAATCCTACCAAACAAATGAGTAGCTTGACATACAGACATTATGATAATAACAATTTCTGCCAATTTCAACTCAAATTTGGCAAACATTGTGACCAAAATGAGCCATTACAAACCAATAAGATCTTGATACTTTCACAATGCCATCTACTGACAGCAACAGATCAGAAGATACAGTAGATCTCCAGACTATTAGACACATGAATATTGCATCAATACTTAAAATTTGTGTTGAACACATACCCCGCCCCAGCAGGTTGTGTATCCTCAACGTAGACCTACCACCCGACCTTGTGATCTACAAACAGAAGCATGATTGTACTTCAACTGTTTTAGTACTAGCTCTATCCTTATAAATTATTAACCTAATTTTTAAAGTAAAAATTGCAAAAGTGTACACCTAAATTCTATTCCTTTCCCTAACCACAAACGCAGAACTTTTCAGTAAAAATTGCTACTAGAGAGAAACAAGTTGAAATCTGAAATAAAAAAATTGCCTCTGCAAACTAGTAAGTGTAACTTAATTCTCATGCAAACAATATTGTACTCATGTCATTTATTTGTAGTTAAGGACCATGGACAAACACCTCATTGTATCTTTGTCACGTGACCTATATAAACTTTTACCTACACTAAAACTTTGACTAGTTTTCTAGAGTGGTGTGTCTGCATGCAAAGAGTCAGAAACGTTTGTACTTTAACTGAAATGACAAATTCTGAGCATGATCTTGGATTCATTCACAGCGACAGCTTACACAGTCCATCACACCTGCAAACAAATTCCAATCAACCTAACGAATAAAGTCTCTAAGCAAGGCAAGCCGAACCTGGACGGCGGGAGCCACGACGACAGATTCCGCAACACTATAACGCATGCGCAATAGATTATACGCACTTCCTTGCGAATCACGTGACTGGTCATGGCTGCTCCAGACTGGTGGAATCAACGCATAAGACCAAAGTACAAAGACATCGCAGCGGCGCTGCGTCCATCTGTTCTACTGGATGAATTGTTGAGCGAAGACCTCATCACTCTGGAAGACTTCAATAATTTTCATCAGATTGACCGCACAGAACTGGAAAGAACGCGCAGATTCCTGACAGGCATTTTGCCTCATGGCGGCGAGGACAGACTCGATAAGTTGTGTGAGATATTAGCGACAGTCAACGGCCAAAAGCATATAGTTGATCTGATAGGCCAGCGCGTTAATATCGAACCTCAAAAGGAGAGAGAAGAGGTAGAGGGGCGTGCCAACACTTTCGACTTGTCCGAAACTGGTCGACTAGTTCAACAACCCGTGTCTGTGGGAAATCAGTCTGAATTTATTCAGGTGTTTATAGAAGTGTTTGTTGAAATTGAAGTTGCATGCTTGCTATGTGGATTCATGCTATGCAGGAGACAGCCAGTGGTTCAGAAGTTGAGTGCGGGAACACTGGTAATTTACGGTTCTATTGGTTTTTAAAGAGGTAAACTATTTAGTTATTTTTTTCCGTTTGGTTGATTAGACCTCTTGACTGCTATTCCTGCTGGAAAGAGAGAAGATAGACAGGATCATCACGTGGCACCTGATATTGGTATAGTCGTTTCAAGTGTGGTGTGGTGTGTGGCGTGAATGTGAATGGTACATGAGTGGGTATGGCGGTGCTGGTGATGTTGTGTGTGTGTGTGTGTGTGTGTGTGTGTGTGTGTGCGCGCGCGTGTGTGTGTGTGTGTGTGTGTGTGTGTGTGTGTGTGTGTGTGTGTGTGTGTGTGTGTGTGTGTGTGCGATAGCTCAGTTGGCTAGAGAGTCATCTTATGGAGTGTTTACATCCGGGACTTTGAAGGTCACAAGTTAAGTCACAGTGATGCCGAGCTATGGCATAGTTTCCTTAAGCAAGAAACTTACAGGCTATTGCTTCGCTTGACTCAGGAGTATAAATGAGCACCTGGTCTTTGACTGGGGTGGACAAGACCACTGGATTGGCAGTAACTTCATGCAGCAGACGGGTAGGTGTGGGCCTTGGTGTTCAGTCCCAAGAGCTGCGCCATCAGTGCCCCTGGATCTCTAGCTAAGATCCAGGTGGATTGTAGTGCTGGCCCTGTGTAGCGCATGGATGCCCTGTCTCTAGAGCAGGGGAGCTATCTTCGTATCTCTATGGTTGACGTCGAACGACACAGAGGGCTTAACAGTTGTCCATTGTGTGTGTGTGTGTGTGTGTGTGTGTGTGTGTGTGTGTGTGTGTGTGTGTGTGTGTGTCTGTGTGTGTGTGTGTGTGTGTGTGTGTGTGTGTCTGTGTCTGTGTCTGTGTCTGTGTCTGTGTGTGTCTGTGTTCCTAGCTGATCCTAGCCTCAGCTTGCCAGGCCCGCGTAGTGCCAATTTATAATCAGCTTCCACAAATCGGCGCTACACAGGTCTGAGAGGCTGAGGCTAAGTTGATCCAGGATTGAATTAACCCACATTTACACGAGGCCCGCTAAATTATGTCCCGGGCTAGACCTGAGCCTGTAGTACTGAGCCCAACCCTGTTTTGCGTTCACGCATTGATAGCCATGCACCATCGGCATCTCAGCTAGATACGAATGGTCTGAAATGCATGTCAATCACATGGTTTGTAAACAATGGCTGGATGCAGAACCATACTCTAGACTGACAAAGAGGTGATGGCACTCATTAAGATATGGGGAGATAACAGCATGCAAAATCAGCTGGATGGCATGACAAGAAACGCAAAGGTATTTGAATGATGAGCGGAGCTATATCATAACCAGGGCCTGACCTTGCATTTGAAAGTGAGCCGTGCCCGTCGGCCCGAGGCTCAGCTTGGCTCAAATAATTGTTGTGCAAACACATGGTCCTGGATTCATCTCGAGTTGGACATGGGTTCAATAACATCGTGTAAACAGGGCTTTAATTAAGGAGAGGCACAATCTAGAATAGTGACATGCCCCACATTCCAGCAAAAGCAGTTAGGAACATACTTGAGCACTAAACACAAGTGTATGCATGTGATTGTGTGATCTCGTTTCTGGTTACTATGAGAATTACACGTACACTATAGTGACTTTACACAGTTGTTGCTTGCTTGCACCTGTATTATGAGATAATTTCTAATTCAGCAGTGGCATTGCTATTCATGAACCTGGGGAAGCCGATAGTAATAGGTGTGACGTCCTAGATCATAAAAGGTAAACTTTAGCAGCTAATCTTTCTTACTTTGGAGGTCCAGCGACGCCCTTGGCAGAAACTAACTTAGCCAAGAGCAGCTGTAAGTTTGAAAACGGAAATTAACTGCATATGTAACACTGTGAAGCATGCGCGATGCATGTCATCTTAGTACCAGCGGACATATGCATGTATCTAGGACAGCAACCTGTACTTTTGAACGTGTACTTTTGAAATCATACTAGACGGAGTTTAGAGAAGAGGAGGCCCCGGGCACCGTAGGCCCTCATCTGGATCCACCACTGGTGTGGTGTGGTGGTGGTGGTGGTGGTGGTGGTGGTGGTGGTGGTGGTGGTGGTGGTGTGTGTGTGTGTGTGTGTGTGTGTGTGTGTGTGTGTGTGTGTGTGTGTGTGTGCGTTTGTGTGTGTGTGTGCGTGTGTGTGTGCATGTGGGGGTGTACACATTTGTGTGCTGATGCTGTGGCTGGCGTTTTGCAGTGCCTCGTATTAGTCCACCGACTCCTAAAGAAATAGAATTTAATCGACTTTGCTATGCTGTACAAAGACATGGCTCTTCAAGATGGCTGGCACTAGGATTGGCACTTGGCTATACAGTTAACCAAGCAACTGTGCTCACAAATACTGTTATTGACTTTGCTGATAAACTTCAAATCTTATTAGACAAAACCGCACAAGTTCATGGTTATGATTTGGCAATAATGGAAATACAACAAGCGTGTCAAAAGATATCACCTCCAATATTTGGTGCAGTGAAAGACGAGCTGGGCAGACACTAAGGCAACAATAAACTGAGCTGTGTTACTTTAGACTAGCAAACAGGTATTATAGTCTGACTTTATAATGTTTTTCAAAAATTATTGTAGTTCTAATTAGGAGTTACACTTGTAATTACATGAATTGTATTTCTTTGTACAAAACTTCAGCTATCACTTTTGTGGGTAATCTCTCTAGATAAGAAACTCAACGGGGCAGTGTCATTGGTCACTGCTATCCATTTTGAAAACAAGGTTTAAATCAATTTCAATAGTATATAGTGATTTTTAGTTTAAGAAGTAAATATACATTTCAGACATTTTGAATTAGTTAGCTTTTTGTTGATTCAAACACAAATTGGTGTGACCGCATGCTTGTACTGTAGCACATTTATGCACTTATGCTATATTCACTACACTGTTCATACATAACTGCATGTCACTAGCATACTACTGCAAGTGCACATGCGTGTGCAAACTTGTAGACATTTTAACCTTCAGTGAGACAGGCAGCAATTAAAAGAGTACAAGTTGTAGTAGATATGTCAATAGCAAATAGCAGAGTAGCAAATAGAAATATAGTTGATGATTTGTGTTGCAACGAGGAATTTGGTTAGTGTAAACATGCAGCAGTGTGGAAACATTGAGCGGTCGGACATCGGACAATGTCCCACCAAATGTCCAAATACACCAATGTTGGACGTGTCCAGACAAAACGTCTACTCGTACGCGATAAATAATGATAGTGCATGTAATAAGTTTGTCTCTCAGCACGTGATTGGCTTTCCAATATGCTGTTAGCGGACAGTCCCACAGAAAAGCAACCTATATACGGTATAGAAATGGTCTTGACGAAAAAATTTAAATGTCGTTGGGTACACGTCCAATTTGCCACCGTTGTTGAACTAAAAATGATTGACTTTATCATCCTAGTTTCAAAATCAAGGAGTGCATGTCTTTCACATGAAGCAATGTGAAGTGTTTATTGGTAACTGATAATTATGGAACTGCTCCAACACAGCGAAAGATAAATTCTTTTGTATGCAGAAGGAAAATCTAGGAGAAGCGTTGAAACTCTGCTGTAGCTGTATACACTCATGCCGGGGTCTCTTTATCAACCCCCTCCGCAAACTCCCCCTTCGCAAACTCCCCCCTCCACAAACTTCCCCCGCCGCCGCCGCAACATTTACGATGCTCAGGAGCCACTGTCACCAGCACTAGTCTTATATACTATATAAAGCTGTGTAGGCTATCTAGGGGCTAAATTCTAAGACATCGTTGAGGCCAAACTGTTCTTACGATAGTCATAGCCAGTCCCGAATATGCTAGTAATACATGTAGAGTATATATGATAAAACAAGCCTAATAATAGAATTGTGGTGTTCGACGTATATAGAGTACATGGAAATAGTCGATGTCAAACTGGTGGTGCCAAAAGAGTCTGCACTAACTTTATAGTTATTTATGGTTAGAGTCTACGTCTAGCAATGCGGGAAAACGCTCTCGCATACATTGCACATAACTGCCTAGATAGTAAGTCTTGCAAAAACTTATAAATGTTTTACGCAAAATCAAAGACTTAGTTTGAAGTCGCCAAAGTTACTGTTGAGCTGGTGGCATCTCTGCAATCATTATTCGAGATACGGAGTTCCAGCCAGAGTAAGCATTTGCCACACCGTAACCAGAGCATTTCCCAACATGTAAACCAACTCTGACGTCACCGGCTGGAACGTTCTCACAGTAACCTTCAATTTGTCTGTGACGATGAATTTCGATACTTGCACGAGTATAATGTGCTGCATCAATTGTCATGGGTCCAGTGCACTCTTGATCATTAAATGTAAGAAACCAACGAGAACAACAATCTCGACAATAGATACGCAGATTTCCTCCGTATGCCACATGCAGTGCAGTGTGTCCGTGTTGTTTCTTAAAGCGACATTCCTACGTAATATGACAAATGCGTGTAAGCATTCATAAAGAACAATTATGTAGTAAAGAATTTACTTGAATAAGTCCAGAGTCTTTGTCATCACCTCTCTTCCACACACATTGCTTCCAGTTTAGTGGCTGAGTCGCCTCTCCCTTTTCTCCTTTTCCTCCCAAATCTCCTTTACTGCCTTGTATTCCCATAGCTCCTTTTGGACCTTGAGGACCAATTTTGCCACTTGCGCCTTTCCCTCCTTGAGCTCCTGTTTCGCCACGATCACCTTTCTCACCAATTGTTCCATCTCTTCCATCTCTACCATCTCTTCCAGGAGACCCCAAAGGACCTGCTGATCCAGGAGAACCAGGCACGCCTGGGACCCCACCACAACATCCCTTCTATCAAAATAGCAGTTAGTGATCAAATTATTACTTAATCATGATTACGTATCCTTGTCCTATTTGTCAAAGAGTGCGCTGGCACTATTTATCAATTTATAGTTGGTTTTTGAACGTTGTGTTCTAACGATATCAAGTTAATTAGGTGTGTTGTTCAATTAACGACATGCATCCTTACGTATACATCACATGTCTTACATTATCTGAAGTTTCTGCACTTGATGTAACTGCTGTTGGTAGCAGCAAAAATACGAAAATCGTCGTACTGACACACTGAAGTTCCATCACCTTGTGTACTCACTCTGGTTCTATCTTGACTGACTGCTCGGTGATTCAAGTGTGCGTATTTATATACTCGGGCTATACCAAGGAATGACGTTATTGTAACAGCATACTAATTTAGGGAGGTCAATTTTATTCCATCTATGGAGTTGTTGACGGTTGGCATAAAGCGTTTTGTGTGTGTAGGATGTACTCCTGCGTTCATTCGGTATGGAGAACGTCATTAGGTTGTTGTTGTAAACAATCATCACAATAGATAAGACACCACATAACATTTGCATTGACACATTTACATTCCAAACATTTGACCTAACTGCTATTCATACCAAATTTGTACATACCGTGTGTATCGCCACCCTGTTGCACAATGCAACGCAAGTTTACCTTTGAAAACCGCGTCTTATCTAATACCGAGAAACAATTAGTTGCATACTACGAAATGAAGGAGCTGCACGAACACGAAATCAAGTGCTCGGATCTTGCTTAATGTCTGTTTGAACAAGACACCGTGAGAATCGTGGGTTGTGGCAAGGATCAGAGAGGAGGAGTCACTCGTGAGAGTAATGCTAAGCTTTCTCATTGTGTAACCAATATCTTTCTACGTTACGTTTTGACATGATAACGCTGAAACGAGAGATAGTGAAATCGCGTCTTTGTCACCACCATTAGCTCAGACGATTTTGGCAAACGTATTAGATCTTGATTAGCGTTGCATTGATTAATTGCTCTCGTGCGCACAACGTATTGCATTGTCTATACAAAGCGTTCGAGTAAAACAAATGGATTGCAAACATATATTATACTAATTATTCTATTTGAATTGATGGTTAGGCAATCCGAGTTCGCGTAAATTGATTTGTAGCTGCCTCTTACGAGCTTTCGAATCTTTGAACTACACCTTCCTGCATACGCTCACGTGTTCAGATTTTCTCTAGTTTTCCCCACAGCTTTTCCATTTTTGAACAGACTTTAGTAGAACACTAAACTAAAGTTGGTACGCTGTAGACTTTCTGCAAAGGGGTCTGGCATATGTATCGCATTTTGGCACTCCTACATTACCATACCAAAATGGGATCTACCCATCTCATTGTATATATGCGTCTCTTGCCTCCAACGCAGGCAGCATACACCGTAACAAACAAAACGCCTAGCAGTCAACTTTTGCGTCTTCGTTTGCTGTAGAAAACGTCACTCTGAACTGTTTCGTTGGCACTGGTGTGCATGTGCACAAGTTAAGCCTGCCAGAATGTACCGTTTGATTTCTGTACTCTTCCAAGACTGTACCGCACATGTGTACATGACTGTATGCACCAAGCCCACTCACACTAATTCTAATTAGTCTTGCGGACCAGTGAGATAAGTAGAGGAGAAGGGTCTTATGATGCTCGATCACTATCTTGCTGTTGAATGTTATCCAATCTGAGTTATAGCTCATACATTTGAGTGCTTTACAGCGTTTACCAAGAACATAATCACAAACATAATCAAGAACATAATCACTTGATTTTTCGCGGTCTATGTCGTTTCTGAAAACGACTAGACTTTTCAGTCTGTGTAAAAGTAAGCGAAATGTGTATATATTCCATTCAGAAAGTTCAAAATCTCAAAAAAGACGAAAAACATTAAAATCCCATTGGGACGAAAGATTCTTCCCAGTC
>NC_085098.1:2966131-3001131 GCF_963422355.1 Corticium candelabrum | reverse complement strand
TTGTGTACTCACTTCGGTTCTATCTTAACTGACTGCTAGGTGATTCAAGTGTGCGTATTTATATATTCAGGCTATACCAAGGAATGACGTTATGATAACAGCACACTAATTTAGGGAAGTCAATTTTATTCCATCTATGGAGTTGTTGACGGTAGGCAGAAAGCGTTTTGTGGGTGCAGGATGTACTCCCGCGTTCATTCGGTATGGAGAACGTCATTAGGTTGTTGTTGTAAACAATCATCACAATAGATAAGACAGTCACATAACATTTGCATTGACACATTTACATTTCAAACATTTGACCTAACTGCTATCCATACCAAATTTGTACATACCGTGTGTATCGCCCCCTGTTGCACAATGCGACGCAAGTTTACCTTCGAAAACCGCGACTTATCTAATAGCGAGAAACAATTAGTTGCACACTACGAAATGAAGGAGCTCCACGAACACGAAATCAAGTGCTCGGATCTTGGTTAATGTCTGTTCGAACAAGACACCGTGGGAATCGTGGGATGTGGTAAAGATCAGAGTGGAGGAGTCGCTTGTGAGCGTGATGCTATGCTCTCTCATTGTGTAAACAATATCTTTCTACATCACTTGTTGGCATGATAACGCTGAAACGAGAGACAGCGAAAACGCGTCTTTGTCACCACCATTAGCTCAGACGATTTTGGCAAACTTATTAGATCTTGATTAGCGTTGCATTGATTAATTGCCCTCGTGCGCACAACATACTGAATGGTCTATACAAGCGTTTCAGTAAGACAAATGGGATTGTAAACATATATTACACTAATTATTCTATTTGAATTGATGGTTAGGCAATCCGAGTTCGCGTAAACTGATCTGTAGCTACCTCGTACGAGCTTTCGAATCTTTGAACTACACCTTCCTACATACGCTCACGTGTTCAGATTATCTCGAGTTTTCCCCACAGCTTTCCATTTTTGAACAGACTTTAGTAGAACACTAAACTAAAGTTGGTACGCTATAGACCTTCTGCAAAGGGGTCTGGCATATGTATGGCATATTGGCACTCCTACATTACCATACCAAAATGGGATCTACACATTTAATTATATATATGCGTCTCTTGCCTCCAACGCATGCAGCGTACACCGTAACAAACAAAACGCCTAGCAGTCAACTTTTGCGTCTTCGTTTGCTGTAAAAAAACGTCACTCTGAACTGTTTCGTTGGCACTGGTGTGCATGTGCACAAGTTAAGCCTGCCACAATGTACCGTTTGATTTCTGTACTCTTCCAAGAGTGTACCGCACATGTGTACATGACTGTATGCACCGAGCTCACTCACACAAATTCTAATTAAGTCTTGCGGACCAGTGAGATAAGCAGAGGAGAAGGGTCTTATGCTGCTCCATCACTATCTTGCTGTTGACTGTTATCCAATCTGTGTTATAGCTCATACATTTGAGTGTTTGACAGCGTGTGCCAATAACATAATCACCAACAGCGTGTGCCAAGAACATAATCACAAACTGATGTCATACCAATTTCATATGTTTTTAATCCCTTCCTTTTTATGACAGGCCATTGAGCAATTCATGGTTAGCTCTTGCCAACTGTGAATATATGACGTCATATGGTGCGTGAGAACATGTATGAATTACTTCACTGTTTTATCTACTGTGTGCAAACGTCATAAAATGTTGTTTCTACTCAATCGTCTTCTATAGCCTTATCTAGAAAGGACTCTTACTACAACTACTCAAATTGTCCCAAATTTCATGGCATAATATATAGGGCTAAAGATGAACTGACAATAGTTTATGCAAATCTGTTTTCTCATCTCTATTCGAAATGCCAGACGCACTCCCGCCATATGCTTTTCTGTTCTTTGCCAAGCATTCGACATACACTAGAGAAGAGCGCAAATGAAATCAATTGGCTGGTCTATGAGTCTGATTGGTAGGCGTGCTTGCTGCGGTTTGACCTGCGCGGGAGTAGTAGAATGTTTCCTTACTGTTATAGAGGAAATTTGCGAAGTCATAAGGTGTCGCACAACAAATTGCTACTGTGAAGCCAGTAGACCACTGATTAGACCAACTTTACTAAACCTGTTTATTCCTAAAAAAATCTCTGTTTCATTGCAACACGCGTCTATCAGTCGACGTCGTAGTCAGCGTCGAATAATATAAATAGAGCTAGCGAATACTGCGTCATTCATCACACAGCAAACGTTTCACGGTGACGATTCAGAGTCGTCGTATTGCTATACTGCAACTACCTCATTCAAATGCAACATACCCACAACATTTACGTTGCTCACGCGCCAGTGTCCCGTGGACTAGACCTACTAAGGCAGTTCCAAGAACTTGTGACAGCGTGAGTGTACGAATGGAGTCAAAACTGTTCGTAAGATGATAATAGACCAGTCCAGATTATAATATTAATTAGAGTACGGTTTTATAAAATACAGCAAATTTCAAATAATATTAATAATTGTATTGACTAATTACATCCGACTTAGAGTACATGCATGCACATCGTCGATGTCAAAATTGTTGCTGCCAAAGGAGATTGTTTTACATTTATAGTTATATAAGGTTAGAGTACAACAAGGAATGCAAAGGAATGCTCTTGCATGCATTGCTCATACTAGCCTCGAACTTCCAGACCAGCGAGCGCGAACTCTAGTCTGGACCACGTCGATACTAAAATGATTTCGGAAGTATTTATGAAAAGCGATGCTAAATGGTAGTCTAACAGCGTAACATCGTCTTACCTAGATCAACATATCATTTGTAAATGCCATGAGATCTCACGAACAAAGAAGAGAGAAACGTCTGCCGTGTTTTGCGGTGATATCTTGGTGGACGGTGTTGCAGAGATCCCGAACTCAGCACCTTACGAGTGAGCACGCGTAGGCTGCCCAACGGTTGACCGTGCCGTATATTGTAAACGCAATCTTAATTAATCAACTTCCACTCGCTACCGCTACCCAGTCAAATCTAATTCAATCAGAATCAATACCGCTTCTTATACTACCCTAGCTCAGTCAAACACGATACCGGTCCAATGACCAATCACAATCACCGACGTATATGTCACATGTCTCTACGCCACACAACTCCCTCTTGTAGACAAGATTTGCTTTCAGCACATCTTCGTACTCACGTAGTAGACATCGACGTTATCCCATGCGGCTGAGAAAGTCAGCCTTGTTCTTCATCCCTTTTACCATTTCAATCTTCATGTGGTAATTCTGTAAATATAGCGCCCAAGGCATCATTCGATAGTTCAGAAACCTTGCTTGCTTGAGGTATGTTAGAGTCTGGTGATCTGTTTAAAGGACAAATTCTTTTCCATCCAAAAATATTTTTAACTTCTTCACACTCCAGACGATCGCCAAACAGTCTCTTTCAATCGTTGAGATGCACTTTCTCTTTCAGTTAGCTTCTTGCTGAGGTAGGTGACTGGAAACATCTTGCCCCATGTTGCTGCATGAGCATAGCCCCGATGCCTATATCAGAAGCATCTGTCTGCAAGAAGAATGGCTTGCTATGATCAGGAAAGTGAAGAATTGGGTGACTTGTTATCGTAGCCTTCAATGTCGTGTAGGCCTTCTCCTGAGCATCACTCCAGATTACTTGGTTGGGTTGTTCCTTCCTAGTAGCATCAGTCAACGGTACAGCTATAGCTGTGTAATTTGGGACGAACTCACGGTAGTACCCGGTCAGGCCAAGAAACGACCTCAAATCTTCTTATTCAATGGCCTACTAGCATTTCTCACCTTTCGAAGGTTCTCTTCAAGTGGTGCACTTGTTCCGCAACCGACTTGAAAACCGACATAAGAAGTTGTTTCTGCCCCAATAACAGTCTTAGATGGTCTGACTGTAAATTTTGCCTTAGCCAGGCGTCTCAACAGCTCTCGGAGTGTCGCCACATGACAATCTCACGTAGTTGTATGAACTAAAATGTCATCGACATAATGCTCTATGTTTTCCATTCCTCTCAACAATTTTCTGATAGCTCTGGTCAACGTTGCCCCTGAGTTCACCATGCCGAATGGCATACGAAGAACTCATACACCCCATCTGGTGTGGAAAACGCCGTTTTATGGATGTCGAGAGGTGCCACAGGTACTTGCCAGTAACCCCTAATAAGATCAATCTTTGTAAAGAAACGGCCATTCCTGAGATTTTAGATGAGGTTCGCAATCGGAGTCATGGGCTCCACGTCGCACACTGTCACCTTATTCAATTTTTGATAGTCAACACAGACTCGGTTTAGTACCATCCTTGTTCCTCACTAGAACGACAGGCGACGAATATGAGGAATGAGATTCTCGTATTATTTTCAGCTGTAGCATTTTGCTGATGTCTCCCTTGAGTGACTCTCTAATGCTAAAATGCACCGCATATGGCTTGGTCCTGATTGGCTCAGTAGTAGTCAATGTTATACGATGCTGGATAACGTCAGTTTCCCCTGGTAGATCGGTACAGATCTGCTAGACCTGTGTCAATATGTCTCGGACCTAACCTTTTGCTCTTTAACAATTGGTTAAGTTCTCCCCAATGATGACATCCTCCCATGATTCATCAGCCTGGCAAGCACTGAGATCTAGTAGCTCGCTGTTGTCAATCGCATCGTCGGAACCACATGACTCGTCATCCTCAATGATGGCTGAACAGACCCTCTCCAAAACAGTACCACCAACCATCATCGAGTTTCTTTTGACAGCCTCAACCGCCTCTCCATCCTTGGCTCTCTCCTGATACTTCTTGAGCAAATTAATGTGATAATTTTGGCTCTTCCCTCTGACGTTGATTCGATAATCGTTGACACACGCATAGCCTCGACTTGATATGGCCCTTCCACTGCATGATTAACTTGTTGCTGTCAGTAGGGCGTAGCAGTAGCACCTTGTCGTCTACCTCAAGACTCTTTTCCTTGGTCTTGCGGTCATAGTAACGTTTCCGTCAACTTGAGCCTTACCTAGCTCTTCTCTTCCAATACGTAACGCCTCCTCAAGCCTCTTCCTCAACTCGAATAAGTATTGGTAACTAGTTGTCACTTCCGGTGCATCATCCTCCGTAGTCCAAAGGTGTCGTAGGATTCTCATGCACCAGCGTAGCGTTGGGGTACTGGGGGCGGCTACAGCTCCCCAACATTTTGGTCGTGTCATTCCGCTTCAAGCAAAACTATAATTCTAAGTTACTAAACAGTTACAGTCCGCTTAATTAATCTCAGAGTAGTATGTTGACAATCGACGAAGTTAATTGACTCTCCCTCTTTGACAATACACATCATCGTTTCAGTATAATAAAACCATTGTCGAGAAGACGTAGACACGGAAAGTGCGCATGACCATCACTAGCCTCGAACTTCCAGACCAGAGAGCGCGCAAACCGCGTGAACTCAAGTCGATACTAAAATGATTTTGGAAATAGTATTCTAAGCCAATCAGCTCTCTACAACCGGAATTTCGGTTGTAAATTCTGATTGGTTTAGCAATAATTGGTTATGCTAAGTGACTAACGCTGATTGCGCCCGTGTGAAATCTTCGTGGACGGCTAAGTGTACACCAGAACAGTGATGAAGACTGTGGTGCACGCACACATCTTTGTTTTAGTTTCAGCTTTAGTTCTTCGATATTTTCAAGCTTGCAGTGAAAGGACCTGCACAGCAGCGTCGTTAGGTCATCACCTTTGACAACCGGTCGAGTGGTAGTCTCGCTAGTCGAGCAGTTGGAGAAGCTAGTGGTCTCCCGAAGAATCGAAGAGTTGTCGTTTCATACCGTCTATCAAGATATCACCGCATACACTGCAGTCGTCTCTCCTTCGTCCGTGAGATCTCATGGCATTTACAAATGATATGTTGATCTAGGTAAAACGATCCTACGCTGTTAGACTACCATTTAGCGTCGCTATTGATCAGTACTTCCAAAATCATTTTACTATCAGACTAGATTTCGCGCGCTTCGCTCGTTCTCTTATCTGGAAATTCGAGGCTAGACCATCACCCAGAGTCTCTGTATACGGCTCTGCCATCACCTATTTGAGACGTTTACTAGGCTATCCGGCAACGGAAGAGTCAAAGAAGGCCGCATCAAAAAAGCATGCAGAAGGCTATCCATCAATTATTTTAAGCAAGTGTAGTCAATGTCGACAACCCGACTGACCGGAGAACGGAATTTCCCGCGGCTCCGCTACCTAGTGATTTGCTTGCACTCCACGATACTTAATTAGTTTCTCCACAGGCTATTCTAGCTAACTAGCTAACCTATATTGCTCGTTATATTACGCAATGCTAAAATTGGTCAACGCCGTTTGCACTGAATTGGTCTTCTAGATTTTATTGTCATTAAAATGCCATTTAATTTGCAATTTACCATCGCAGCGAGCCATGAAATCATTTTTTGCAGGGTCTGTAACAGTGTTTCCACTCCTTTATTCGCACACTGACAGCACTCAGTCCTGCAGTTGGTTGTAACCTGAAATTTATAATATTTACTTAGTTGGATGTATACAAACTAGAAACGTAGAAATGGTCGTGGTTTTGCATGTAAAAATGGGTGTGGTTTTTGGCCTAATTATACCCTCAACATGACCACCACGCTAAGCCGGTGTCTCATGGGTTCTCGAACTGTTCTCCCATAAAGTAGTTCAAGCTGAGAAAATCCTTTTGACTCCTGGGGCACCTCTCTCTACGCGAAAAGCAGTAGGTTGACATACCTGTGCCACTGCCTTGGCTGCTCGCTACATAATATTCTCACCATCGTCTTGAGCGTCCCATTAAATTTATCCACCAACCCATTGCACATTGGATGATACGGTGTTGTACTTAGTTGGCGTATACTCAGCAGCCTTGAGACCTCCTGCATGCACTCCGACACACATTGAGTGCCCATGTCGCTAAGAACTTCCTCGGCTACCCCAAGACGGCTATACCTATTCACCAGACCCTCGGCCACTGTCTCGCTGCTCACCTTTTTCAGGGGTATAGCTTCAGGGTACCTCGTGGCATAGTCGACTAACTTCAGAGTGTAGCGATGCTCCTCTTCACTGGGTGGTGGTATCGGACCAATTAAGTCGACTGTGACTCTCTTAAATGGCTGCTAAACGAAAGGTATGTTCTGCAGAGGAGCCCTTGAAACCGATCCCTTCCGTATTGTTCTCTGACAGATGTCACAAGACCGACAAAATCTCAACACATCAGTGTGTATGGCTGGCCAATAAAAGTTGTTGAGTATCCTGTCAACTGTCTTCCGATTGCCCAAGTGTCTCTCCATTATTGAGTCGTGCGCAAGCTTCATCACCTGTTTTCGTAATTGCTCAGGTACCACCACCAGCCGAACTAACTTGCCATTGTTGACATGGGGATGTTTCAACAATCGACACAGAACTCGATCTTTGACTTCGAACTTCACTGTTATTGGGGCAGAAACAACTTCTTTTGTCGGTCATCAATTCGGTTGCGGAACAAGTGCACCACTTAAAGAAAACCTTCGAAAGGTGAGAAATGTTAGTAGGCCATTGAATAAGAAGGATGTGCCGTCATTTCCTGGCCTGACCGGGTACTAACGTGAATTCGTCCCAAATTACGCAGCTATAGTGTACCGTTGACTGATGCTACTAGGAAGGGACAACCCAACCAAGTAATCTGGGTTGATCTCAGGAGAAGGCCTACACGACTTTGAAAGCTATGATAACAAGTCACCCAATTCTTCACCTTCCTGATCATAGCAAGCCATTCTTCTTGCAGACAGATGCTTCTGAGATAGGCATTGGGGCTGTGCTCATGCAGCAACATGGGGGCAACATGTCACCAGTCACCTACATCAGCAAGAAGCTAACTGAAAGCGGAAATGCTTCTCAACGATTGAAAGAGAATTTTTGGCGATCGTATGGAGTGTGAAGAAGTTAAGAACATTTTTGTAAAGAAGAGACTTTGTTCTTCAAACAGATCAACAGCCTCTAACATACCTCAAGCAAGCAAGATTTCTCAACGATCACGTGATGCGTTGGGCGCTATATTTACAGAATTATCACATGAAGATTGAAATGGCAAAAGCGATGGAGAACAAGACTGATTTTCTCAGTCGTATGGGATGACGTCGATGTCTACTACGTGAGTACGAAGATGTGGTGAAAGCAAATCTTGCTTAGAGGAGGGAGTTGTGTGACGCAGAGACATGTTACATATACGTCGCGATTGTGATTGGTCATTGGATCAGTATTGTGTTTGACTGAGCTAGGGTAGTATAAGAAGCGGTATTGATTCTGATTGAGTTAGATTTGACTGGGTAGCGGTAGCGAGTGGAAGTTGATTAAGATTGCGTTTACAATATACGCCACGGTGAACCGTTGAGCATTCTACGCGTCCTCTCTCGTAAGGTGCTGCCTCCGTCTTCTTGCTGGGACTCACTTCCGGACAGGCCCCAAATGTTGCAGAGTTCCCCAAGACAGACGCAGCACCTTACGAGAGAGGACGCGTAGACTGCCCAACGGTCGACCGTGCCGTATATTGTAAACACAATCTTAATCAACTTCCACTCGCTACAGCTACCCAATCAAATCTAACTCAATCAAAATCAATACCGCTTCTTATACTACCCTAGCTCAGTCAAACACAATACCGGTCCAATGACCAATCACAATCACCGACGTATATGTCACATGTCTCTACCTCACACAGATCCATCAGTTTTTACTGAATTGAAACATCGCCATCCTTTAAACAAGCTTTCTGATTGGTCAGAAGACATTCCATCATCTTCAGATGTTGATTGCCAATCTGTTTTAATGCACTTCAAGCCTTTCCAAAAGGTACTAGCCCAGGATTTTCTCAACTCCGTGCACAGCATCTTCTCGATGCCATCAAAGGCACTTCTGTTTATGACGCTCAAATTTGTTTGGACAATCTCAAGGTTTTGACTAATACACTGTTGACTGGTAAACTTGATCAAAGAATTGCACCTTGGTTTTCAGAAGCTCCCTTGACAGCTTTACACAAGAAAGGAGGTGGATTTCGACCAATAGCTGTAGGCGAGACGATCCGTTGCTTGGTTAGTCGTGTTTGCTGTATGTCAGTAAGATCCTGTCTTTCTGACGTTTTCCTTCCTTATGATCAAGTGGGTGTAGGTGTCTGTGGTACATAGAAGCTGTAATATATACAATGAGATTCTAAATTGCTAATTGCTAATAGTGATAGAGAGGACTTCTGCTGCGTCAAAGTTTCTTTAGGAACGCTTTTAATGAATGTCGCCCTACTCATTTCTTAACTCGATTGAAGAAGGAACTATCAGAAATTTTTGCTTGGGTGCAGTGGACGTATCATAGTGGTATTAAACTTTGCTTTGGAGACTCTCACATTACAGCAACCACAGATGTCTAACAAGGTGACCCGTTGGGCCCGATTTTGTTTTCTTTTGTGGTTCTACAATTTCTCGACCATCTTTGCAGTAATTCTGATCTAAGTCTATATCTTTGGTATGTTGATGACGGTACTTTCATTGGTTCTCGAAAGTCGGTTGCTGCAATTGTAGATTGTCTTGCCCAGAAAATGATCCCGATTCCGGTCTTCATCTTCACTTAGAAAATTGTGAGGAGTTCTGGCCTTCGGGTAGTCAGTCTTTTCCTGAGTTAAAGTGTCAGATCATGCACCTCAGGGAAGAGATTGAGCTGCTCGGTTCTCCAATCTATGGTAAAGAAAATTTCGTTAAATCTTCTGATTATTACTTAGTTGTCTCAGCATCTGTAAAATTAACCATCTGCTAGATACGGTACCCCCTGATCTGATGATGGATGAATTGACTCAGTCTAACCTGTCACTAAAACATTCATTAGAAAGAATCACGCGTTCTTCCATTCAAAACAAATAATGGCTTCAAGCCACTATGCCAATTAGAGATGGTGGTTTGGGCCTTCCAGAAGCTTCGGTTTCATCTGTTTCAGCTTTTATTGCAAGCTGTAAAACTTCCCGAAACGTTACACAAGGATTTCTTCAACACGTCAATCAATCCTTGACACCATAAAATCAGGAATTATCAGAGTCAGTGATCCCATTGGTAGGAGAATGTGAAGCACGCGTTCGACTCTTTAAACAACTCGGGGAAGAGTGTTTATCATTTAATCTTACTACAGCATCACAACAGGAAATTCAGTCGCACATCAATAGGCGTATACTTTCTTCTATCAAAGAAAAAGTGAGCGTTAGAGAAAGAGCAAGATTAAAAACGGTTGCTTCTTCTCATAGTGTGATTGGTTGCGGCAATGCCCAACCCACGACTTGGCCTCAGCATGTCAGCACACGAGTTTGTGCTTGCGACAAGAATACGGTTGGTACCCTATTTTTCCATTCCCTCCTAACTAAGTCGTTGAAGTGTACCTGTGGAACCATCTTTGACCGTCATGGAGATCATTTTCTAAGCTGTGGTCATGTTCAACTCAGAATAAAACGTCATGATTATTTATATGATATCATTTATCACGAACTCTTGACAGACAACAAGAATATTAAGAGAGAACAATGTTTTTCTGGAATGTGAAAGTTGTCCAGGTGATGTTTTCCACCCAGACTTCAGTAAAGGTCGAGCAAGTATTTTGATGTGACGGTAAGAAATTGTCTCTTGCATACCTTCATAACCAGTGCTGCTATCAATGCTGGTGCAGCAGCTGAAGCAGCAGAAACTTCAAAAGACTTTCGGCACGAGGCTTTTGTGGTGGCTGCTGGGGGATCCTTCTTTCCGCTTTCGGTGGAGACTCTTGGTCTATGGACACCTTTCAGTTTGAAGACTCTTCAGTCTATCTCGTCCAAGATCTCTGGAATCAGCAACATCTCCTTCTGATATACATATAATAACTTAATTCAACAGCTATCAATAAAACAGGTGTGTTTTAATCCTAGAATAATATTACAACGTTGGCATTTAGAAAGTGTAGATTTATCTAGTTGGGACTTACATACTCTTGCTTGCGTATTTACTTGACTTCGGAGTTGAGTAGAGGTATTTGAGGATATTTATGTGTGTGTATATGTGTGTGTGTTTGTGTGTGTGTGTGTGTGTGTGTGTGTGTGTGTGTGTGTGTGTGTGTGTGTGTGTGTGTGTGTGTGTGTGTGTGTGTGTGTGTGTGTGTGTACATATATATATATATATACAGAGAGAGAGAGAGAGAGAGAGAGAGAAAGTGACGTTTCGGACAGGAACAAAAGCTATATACGCGTCCTTAGACAGAGTGTGGAGACGGAAGCCCAAGTTACCTCCAATATTTGTAGGTGTGACTTACTAAACAATTGAATTGAACAAATGTTGAAAGGGTTTGCTACTGCTAAAAAATTACATGTCTAGCATATTATTTTTAGTTCTCCGGATTAAATGAATGATCGTTTTCTCATACCCATGCATGCACTCTTCGATTTTAGCGGCAGTATTATATTACTCGGACATCTAAGAGAAAGTTATATGTCTGGTTTCGTTTGATGTCCAATGAATGTGATGGTCTTTGATTGTACTCGTCGAACATTTAGCAGCACATCACGCACAAGCCACAAATGAAATTTCTCATGCTGCCAAGAGCGTGAGCTTTCACACTGATAACCTCTTTATAAAAAACACGTAAAGTATACAGATAGATGTGCTATACGCTTACCATATTGCACTTTAACTTTAAACGTGTAATTATTTCAACAAACACACCAGTGCTACTCTATAGGGCTAAAGTGTAAAAATCATTTGTGCAGTGTGCCAACTTGTCTCTCTCTATAGATCAATATATCGCAAATAATGTCTATAGTCTATAGTTTGACATTGTACAATGCGAATCACAGAAACAGTTAAAGTCATCAAGATTGCAGCTCAGCTGTAGGAGTCGCTATTTCCTTTATCATTATTCGAGATACGGAGTTCCATCCACTAAACGTCAGTGCCGCAGAAGGGTAGCCAATGCATCTCTCGACGTTGAAACCAATTCGGATTTCACCTGATGGAATGTTCTCACAGTAACCTTCGATTTGACTGTGGCGATGAATGTTGTTCGCCACAGAAGTGTATACCACACCGTCGATTGCTGCAGGTTCAGTGCACTCTTTATTGTTAAGTCGTAAAAACCAACGAGAACAACAAGCTGCACAAAATACACGCAGATTTCCTGCATATGCCACGTGAAGTGCAGTGCCTCCATCCGTTTTATTGAAACTACATTCCTGCACATACGAAGAAACATACACACGCATTATAATTTCACATTTGACTTATGCATGTCAAATTTACTTCAATAATTCCCAAGTCTTTGTCATCTTCTCTGGTCCACACGCATTGCTTCCAATTTTTTGCTTTAAGTTTGTCCTATTGAAGTAGTAGCAAGCAGTTAATATTGTATTTATCACTAATCGTATATCGTTGTCAATTTGACAAGCAAATTCAAGTCTGTCGATTAAAGTATAACACATAGTACAATACCTGATACATAGATCTCAATCAATGCCTGACTAGACAGACTTTCTGAAGTTTTGTCTAAGAAACTTGCACATGCATTCATCCATGAACATCGCTATGAAGGCCTTACTGGCACTTGAAGTTGATTTCCTTGCCAGCACACTTGAACGCATGTTACACGCAATAGCTACAACGCAAAGTCTGCCTCACTTGAGATCGGCTCCATTGTGCATGTCCGACTGTAAAGTGCAGACTGCATGCGTCGTAGACCTGCCCATCCCTCCACACTCCCAAAAATTTCTAGCGAGAACCCTGACATTATGATCTCATATTTAGTATAATTATGCTACGTACGAAGTGCGTACGCACGCTGGCCGGCCTAGCGAATGGACATATCGGCACGCAGGCAGTGCAGGACGAGTGCGATTTCCACTGGCTACCACATGCACTCAGACTCGGCTCGCCTGGGACCCCTCTCGAGCACTCAACTCTAATAGAAGTTCACTGTGACGGAAGTAGAGTTAGCTGACGCCGTCACGGGCAAATGTGCGTATCTGACCGCCTTAACCCTGACTGTCACAGTATTTACAATTAGGTAGTCGTTGCAGTTATGTCGTTTACTACAAACATGACCTAGAAAAACACACGTAATAGATGTTTTCACATTAACGAAAATTAACATTAACGACGTCATCGCCTACCGCGCGTCGATTTGATTCGCTTTTGATGCATTGGCGTTTGTTAACCGCGTAATTCTAGAGCCTAAGCAACAATTTTTCTTTTAGAGCTTTAACCGGTGCGTATAGCGTTGCATCGAATCAGGTGAGGCCTCATTAGGACTCGGCTCTTGTGTGTTTTGCGTGTTTTGCAGTGATGAACAACCTCTTTCTGATCTCTTTCGTGACTCTGCCGCGTTATTTTGAGTGCTGATGTAACATTGAGACTTGACAGGATGCGGGACAAACGTGCGTACGTAATCTATGATGGGAGGTCTGTGTGGTACGTACGCAGTTACCAAATGGTTTGGTTTGTACCTCCTGAATATTTCCTAGAACGTGCGGCGTTTAGGGAATGACTGACGTGAAGAGGAAGTCTTTAGACAAGTCTGGTGGTACTGTGAGGTAAGAAGAGAATGCTTGATTAATATTTCATCTTGATATAATGTCCTCAGCGGTACGTGGCTGTCATATAAATGAACCAGTCACTCAGTGTTGCTGTACTGTGTTTTACCTTTTGGAGTGTGTATTTGCCGTGCCATCATGATTATTTGCTGTGTTCCTGGATCTACTAATGCATCTGCAAAGAGGAAATATTTGAAGTTTCATATGGAAATTTTTGTCACATGGATAAACTTTATTGCCATTTGAATGACGTTGACTGGTGGTTGCCAAGGGATACTCTACATCGAAGTCTACCACAGTCATTTAGAGAGACTTTCCAAAAAATACCTGCATCATTGATGCAACAGAACTATTTACAGAACGTCATTCAGATAGCGATTTGCAATCAGCTTCCTTCTCCAGATACAAACACCACCACACTGTGAAAGCGTTGGTTGCAATATCGCTATGTGGTCATGTTATGTTTGTGTCACGACTATTTACTGGTGCCATAACAGACAAGGACTAACCAAGCAGTCTGGTTTTCTCAATAAATTTGTGCCTAGAGATCAAGTCATGGTAAACAAAGGGTTTGTTATTGCTGACATTCTCATGAACGTTGGGCATCTCTTCTGCTACCTCCTTTTTTAAAAGGAGGAGGTCAGTTTACCGAGGAGCAAGTCATCAATTAAATACCGACAAGTGGCTTTTCTTAGAATCGACATAGAGAGGTGATCAGACGGATATCGAACCATAGCATTTGCAATGTATAAATAACACTTAGTCCAAGCATGGGTCTTTTATATAAGGTATTTACTGTTTGTTCATATCTAAAAATTTGCATCCACCTCCTGTATTGTAGGTTTAATTTTTGTACGGTAAATTAAAAGTAATTAATGTCATTGATATCAATTTTAGTTTGTAATGGTCAATATATATTGGCTCTTGTTATCATTCTTTACTCTTGTGTGTAATGCTCCAGGATACACTACCACTTGCTGTCCAATTTCATTTTCATTGTGTACACCATTTTAATAGTAATACTCAATTATAATACTACAACATTAATTAATGGTATTAATTAGCAGAACTTTATCTACTTGCTACTTAGGGTCCTTTTGTTTTCTAAACGCCGCACGTTCTAGGAAGTATTCAGGAGGTACAAACCAAACCATTTGGTAAGCGCGTAGAACACAGAACACGCATCATAGATTACGTACGCATGTTTGTACCCGCATTTGACGTCTGCCAAGTCTCAATGTTACATAAACACTCAAAATGGCACGGCAGAGTCACGAAAGAGATCAGAAAGAGGTTGCTCATCACTGCAAAACACGCAAGAGCCGAGTTCTAATGAGGCCTCACCTGATACGATGCATCGCTATATGCACCGGTTGAAGTTCGGAAAAAAATTGTTGCTTTGGCTCTAGACTCACGCGGTTAACTAACGCCAATGCATCAAAAGCGAACCAGATCGGCGCGCGGTAGACAATGACGTCGTTAGTGTCACGCCCTGTGAAAGGTCTATTGTCCTAGTGGTCTGGCCCAGAAAGTGTCCGAAGTAAGGTATGGACCAGCATGAGTACTTGTTGTAATCTGAACAACTTCCCTAATCAGGCCATGCTTCCTTCGTGTTTGTAGAGATTTGCTCCACTCTCCAATATTTTCTGATCGAGAGCTTAAACATTCTGGTTTAAAATTTCGACGACCTCCATCTCAATCACAAGAATCAAGTAAAGCCTACTGCATCATGATTGTCAGTCATGCATTGCATGTTTTTCCCGTCAACACTTAGCGTGTACAAAACATGAAGGTTGGACGGCGTTCAATTGTCAATACACCAACCCTGGGATGTCTGCTCTACTACTAAACTACACCAGTGTGGCAGCCCTCACAAATTAGACATTACTCCAAATTCCGTATTTTCACGCATTTAGCTGCATGCCCGTTTAGGCCTGGGATTACCAAGGCTGGCGGTATACCGGCATGCCAGAGAAAGAAAGAGGTGATTTAACCAACCTCCCTATAGACTGGACCCATAGATCTATGCTGCATCTGTTCTTAGCTAATTTATTAGATATTGATTGAACTAACATAAATAAACACTAAGACGTATACTTTTCCATCTAGATGTACTATAAAATCAACCCCATAATGTTTGATTTCTGTCTTCATCCTTCTCTTCGTCATTGTCTTCCGCTCTTCCTTATCTGTCAGCCTTGTGTGTTCTTCTGCTTTAATCATGTTTACACTGTCGACACACTCCACATTCCCTGGCGACTTTCGTTTTGTTTCCACCGTACTACTTGTACTTGCGTAGTACCGCTAGCTTTATCGATTGTATCTGATCTTCTGACACACTGCGAAGATCCATTTTCGATACCTTCTGACTGTTCGACTTTTCTCTTTTCTAGCTGGGCTTTGGGGGAAGCTGCATTCTTTAGGTCAACGCATCAAATTACGGCGCGTGTGCAGTAGAACTACCACGCATGTGTAGTTCTCCCTCACCATTACCGACACTCCACCGACTCCTAAAGAAATAGAATTTAATCGACTCTGTTATGCTGTACAAAGACACGGCTCTTCAAGATAGCTGGCACTAGAATTGGCACTTGGCTATACATTTGACCAAGCAACTGTGCTCACAAATACTGTCATTGACTTTGCTGATAAACATCAAATCTTATAGACCAAACTGCACAAGTTCATGGTTACGATTTGGCAATAATGAAAATAAACAAGCCTGTTAAAAGGTATCATCTCCAATATTTGGTGCAGTGAAAGACGAGCCGGACAGACACTAAGGCAACAATATACTAAGTTTTGTTACTTTAGACGGGCAAACAGGTATTATAGTCTGACTTTATAAATTTTTTCAAAAATTATTGTAGTTCTAATTAGTAGTTACACTTGCAATTACATGAATTGTATGTCTTTGCACAAAATCCTCAGCTTGCACTATTGTGGGTAATCTCTGTAGATAGGAAACTCAACGGGGCGGTGGCAGTGGTCACCACTATACATTTTGAAAACAGTAATTGAATCAATTTCAATATTATATAGTGCTTTTTAGTGTAAGAAGTAAATCTAAATTTCATAAATTATCAATTAGTTAGCATTTTGTTGATTCAAACACAAATTGGTGTGCACTTATGCTATATTCAGTACACTGTTCGTACATAACTGCATGTCACTAGGATACTACTGCAAGTGCACATGCCTGTGCACACGCACACTTGCAGACATTTTAACCTTCTAAGAGACAGGCAGCAATTAACAGAGTACAAGTTGTAGTATATATGTCAATAAAAATAGCTGAGTAGCAACTAGAAATATAATTGATGATTTGTATTGCAACGAGGAATTTGGTTAGTGTAAACATGCAGCAGTGTGGAAACATTGAGCGGTCGGACTTCGGACAATGTCCCACCAAATGTCCAAATACACCAATGTTGGACGTGTTCAGACAAAACGTCTACTCGTACGCGATAAATAATGATAGTGCATGTAATAAGTTTGTCTCTCTGCACGTGATTGGCTTTCCAATATGCTGTTAGCGGACAGTCCCACAGAAAAGCAACCTATATACGGTATAGAAATGGTCTTGACAAAAAAATCCAAATATCGTTAGATATACGTCCAATTTGCCACCGTTGTTGAACTAAAAATAATTGATTTATATCGTCCTAGTTTGAATATCAAGGAGTGCATGTCTTTCACATGAAGCAATGCGAAGTGTTTACTGGTAACTGATAATTATGGAGATACTCCAACACAGCGAAAGATAAGTTCTTTTGTATGCAGAAGAAAAATCTAGGAGCAGCGATGAAACTCTGCTGTAGCTGTATACATTCATGCCGGGGTCTCTTTAGCAACCCCCCCCCCCCCCCCCGGCAACATTTACGATGCTCACGGGCCACTATCACCTACACTAGACTTACATACTATATAGAGCTGTGTAGGCTACCTAGGGGCTAAATTCTAAGACATCGTTGAGGCCAAACTGTTCTTACGATAGTCATAACCAGTCCAGGATATGCTAGTAATGCATGTAAAGTATATATGATAAAACAAGCCTAATAATAAAATTGTGGTGTCCGAAGTATATAGAGTACATGGAAATAGTCGATGACAAACTGGTCGGTGCCAAAAGAGTCTGCACAAACTTTATAGTTATTTATGGTTAGAGTATATGTCTAACAAAGCGAGAAAACGCTCTCGCATACATTGCACATAACTGCCTAGATAGTAAGTCTTGCAAAAACTTATAAATGCTTTACGCAAAATCAAAGACTTAGTTTGAAGTCGCCAAAGTTACTATTGAGCTGGTGGCATCTCTGCAATCATTATTCGAGATACGGAGTTCCAGCCAGAGTAAACATCTGCCACACCGTAACCGGAACATTTCCCAACATGAAATCCAACTCTGACGTCACCGGCTGGAATGCTCTCACAGTAACCTTCAATTTGTCTGTGACGATGAATGTCGTTTCTTGCAGCAGTATAATATACTGCATCAATTGTCATGGGTCCTGTACACTCTTGATCATTAAATGTAAAAAACCAACGAGAACAACAACCGCCACAATTGATACGCAGAGTTCCTCCGTATGCCACATGCAGTGCAGTGTGTCCTTGTTTTTTCTTAAAGCGACATTCCTACGTAATATGACAAATGCGTGTAAGTATTCATAAAGAACAATTGTGTAGTAAAGAATTTACCTGAATAAGTCCAGAGTCTTTGCCATCTTCTCTCTTCCACACACATTGCTTCCGGTTCAGTTTCTGAGTCGCCTCTCCCTTTTCTCCTTTTCCTCCCAAATCTCCTTTATGGCCTTGTATTCCCATAACTCCTTTTGGTCCTTGAGGACCAATTTTGCCACTTGCGCCTTTCTCTCCTTGAGCTCCAATTTCGCCACGATCACCTTTCTCACCAATTGTTCCATCTCTTCCATCTCTACCATCTCTTCCAGGAGACCCCAAAGGACCTGGCGATCCAGGAGAGCCAGGCACGCCTGGGACTCCACCACAACATCCCTTCTATTACAATAGCAGCTAGTGATCAAATTATTACTTAATCATGATTACGTATCATTGTCCTATTTGTCAGCCAGTGCACAGGCACTGTTTATTAATTTACAGTTGGTTTCTAAATGTGGTGTGCTAACGTTATCAAGTTAATTAGGCGTGTTGTTCAATTAACGACATGCATCCTTACGTATACATCACATGTCTTACATTATCCGAAGTTTCTGCACTTGATGTAACTGCTATTGGCAGCAGCAAAAACACGAAAATCGTCGTACTGACAGACTGAAGTTCCATCACCTTGTATACTCACTCTGGTTCTGTCTTGACTGACTGCTAGGTGCTTCAAATGTGCTTATTTATATACTTGGGCTATACCAAGGAATGACGTTATTGTAACAGCACTCTAATTTAGGGAAGTCCATTTTAGTCCATCTATGGAGTTGTTGACGGTTGGCAGAAAGCGTTTTGTGTGTGTAGGATGTACTCCCGCTTTCATTCGGTTCGAAGAACGTCATTAGGTTGTTGTTGTAAACAATCATCACACTAGAAAAGACAACCACATAACATTTGCATTGACACATTTACATTCCAAACGTTTGACCTAACTGCTATCCATACCAAATTTGTACATACCGTGTGTATCGCCCCCTTGTTGCACAATGCGATGCAAGTTTACCTTTGAAAACCACGTCTTATCTAATAGCGAGAAATAATTAGTTGCACACTACGGAATGAAGGAGCTCAACGAACACGAAATCAAGTGCTCGGATCTTGCTTAATGTCTGTTCGAACAAGACAACGTGGGAATCGTGGGTTGTGGTAAAGATCAGAGAGGAGGAGTCACTCGTGAGCGTGATGCTAAGCTCTCTTTGTGTAACCAATATCTTTCTACATCACGTGTTGGCATGATAACGCTGAAACGAGAGACAGCGAAAACGCGTCTTTGTCACCACCATTAGCTCAGACGATTTTGGCAAACGTATTACATCTTGATTAGCATTCCAGTGCTTAATTGCCCTCGTGCGCACAACGTACTGCATTGTCTATACAAAACGTTTGAGTAAAACAAATGGGATTGCAAACATATATTATACTACTTATTCTATTTGAATTGATGGTTAGGCAATCCGAGTTCGAGTAAACTGATCTGTAGCTGCCTCGTACGAGCTTTCGAATCTTGGAACTTCACCTTCCTACATACGCTCACGTGTTCACATTATCTCGGGTTTTCCCCACAGCCTTTCCATTTTTGAACAGACTTTAGTAGAACACTAAACTAAAGTTGGTACGCTGTAGACTTTCTGCAAAAGGGTCTGGCATATGTATGGCATTTTGGCTCTCTTACATTACAATACCAAAATGGGATCTACACATCTCATTATATATATGCGTCTCTTGCCTCCAACGCATGCAGCGTACACCGTAACAAACAAAACGCCTAGCAGTCAACTTTTGCGTCTTCGTTGGCTGTAAAAAACGTCACTCTGAACTGTTTCGTTGGCACTGGTGTGCATGTGCACAAGTTAAGCCTGCCACAATGTACCGTTTGATTTCTGTACTCTTCCAAGAGTGTACCGCACATGTGTACATGGCTGTATGCACCGAGCTCACTCACACAAATTCTAATTAAGTCTTGCGGACCAGTGAGATAAGCAGAGGAGAAGGGTCTTATGCTGCTCGATCACCATCTTGCTGTTGATTGTTATCCAATCTGTGCTATAGCTCATACATTTGAGTGTTTGACAGCGTGTGCCAAGAACATAATCACCAACAGCGTGCGCCAAGAACATAATCACAAACTGACGTCATACTAATATCATATGTTTTCAACCCCTTCCTGTTTACGACAGGCCATTGAGCAATTCATGGTTAACTCTTGTCAACTGTAAATGTATGACGTCATATGGTGCGTGAGAACATGTATCAATTACTTCATTGTTTAATCTATTGTGTGCAAACGTCAGAAAATGTTGTTTCTACTCAATCGTAATCTGTAGCCGTATCTAGAAAGGACTCTTACCACAACTACTCAAATTGTCCCAAACTTCATGGCATAATCTAGACGGGTAAAGATGAACTGACAATAGTTTATGCAAATCTGTTTCCACATCTCTGTTCAAAATGCTAGACGTACTCCCGCCATATGCTTTTTTCTGTTCTTTGTCAAGCAGTCGACATACACTAGAGAAGAGCGCAAATGAAATCGATTGGCTGATCTATGAGTCTGATTGGTAGGCGTGCTTGCTGCGGTTGGACCTGCGCGGGAGTTGTAGAATGTTTCCTTACTGTTATAAAGTAATTTTGCGAAGTCATAAAGTGTCGCACAACAAATTGCTCCTGTAAATCCAGTAAACTACTGATTGGACCAACATTCCTAAACCTGTTGATTCCTAAAACATCTCTGTTTCATTGCAACACGCGTCTATTCGTCGACGTCGTAATCAGCATCGAATAATAAAAAAAAAAGCTAGCAAATACTGGTCATTCATCACATAGCAAACGTTTCACAATGACGATTCAGAGTCGTCGTATTGCTATACTGCAACTACCTCATTCAAACGCAACAAACCTACAACAATTGAGTTGCTCACGCGCCATTGTCCCGTGGACTAGACCTACTAAGGCAGTTCCAAGAACTTGTGACAACGTGAGTTTACAAATGGAGTCAAAACTGTTCGTACGATGATAATATACCAGTCCACATTATAATATTAATTTGTATACGGTTCCATAAAATACAGAAAATCTCAAATAATATTAATAATTGTATTGACTAATTACATCCGACTTAGAGTACATTCATGCACATCGTCAATGTCAAAATAGTCGCGGCCAAAAGAGATTGCTTTACATTTATAGTTATATAAGGTTAGCGTACAACAAAGAATGCGAAAGAATGCTCTTGCATGCATCGCACATGCAAGCCTCGAACTTCCAGACCAGAGAGTGCGCGAACTCTAGTCTGGACCACGTCGATACTAAATTGATTTCAGAAGTATTTATGAAAAACGATGCCAAATGGTAGTCTAACCTAGATCAACATATCATTTGTAAATGCCATGAGATCTCACGAACAAAGAACACAGAAACGTCTGCCGTGTTTCCGGTGATATCTTGGTGGACGATGTTGCATAATTCTTGAAGACGGACGACGTATCTTGCTAGAGAGGACACATAGACTGCCCAACTGTCGACCGTGCCGTATATTGTAAACGCAATCTTAATTAATCAACTTCCACTCGCTACTGCTACCCAGTCAAATCTAACTCAATCAGAATCAATACCGCTTCTTATACTACCCTAGCTCAGTCAAACACAATACCGGGCCAATGACCAATCACAATCACTGACGTATATGTCACATGTCTCTACGTCACACAACTTCCTCCTCTAGACAAGATTTGCTTTCACCACATCTTCGTACTCATGTAGTAGACATCGACATCATCCCATGCGACTGAGAAAGTCAGCCTTGTTCTACATCCCTTCTACCATTTCAATCTTCATGTGGTAATTCTGTAAATATAGCGCCAACGCATCACTTGATAGTTCAGAAATCTTGCTTGCTTGAGGTATGTCAGAGGCTGGTGATCTGTTTGAAGGTCAAATTCTCTTTCATACAAAAATGTTTTTAACTTCTTCACACTCCAACCGATCGCCAAATAGTCTCTTTCAATCGTAGAGAAGCATATCCCCTTTCAGTTAGCTTCTTGCTGATGTAGGTTACTGAAAACATCTTGGCCCCATGTTGCTGCATGAGCACAGCCCCGATGCCTATTTCAGAAGCATCTGTCTGCAAGAAGAATTGCTTGCTATGATCATGAAAGTGAAGAGTAAGGTGACTTGTTATCGTAGCCTTCAATGTCGTGTAGTCCTTCTCCTGAGATCAACCCAGATTACTTGGTTGGGTTGTCCCTTCCTAGTAGCATCAGTCAACGGTACAGCTATAGCTGTGTAATTTAGGACGAATTCACGGAGTCCCCGGTCAGGCCAAGAAATGACCGCACATCCTTCTTATTCAATGGCCTACTGACATTTCTCACCTTTCGAAGGTTCTCTTCAAGTGGTGCACTTGTTCCGCGACCGACTTGATGAACGCCAAAAGAAGTTGTTTCTGCCCCAATAACAGTCTTAGATGGTCTGACTGTAAGTTTGGCATTAGCCAGGCGTCTCAACAGCTCTCGGAGCGTCGCCACATGACAATCTCACGTAGGTGTATGAACTAAAATGTCATCGACATAATGCTCTACGTTTTCCATTCCTCTCAAAAATTTTCTGATAGCTCTGGTCAACGTTGCCCCTGAGTTCACCATGCCGAATGGTATACGAAGAAACTCATACACCACATCTGGTGTGGAAAACGGCGTTTTATGCATGTCGCCAGGCGCCATACGGACTTGCCAGTAACTCCTAATAAGATCAATCTTTGTGAAGAAACGGTCATTCCTGAGATTTTGCATGAGGTTCGCAATCGAAGTCATGGGCTCCACATCGCACCATGTCACCTTATTCAATTTTCGATAGTCAACACAGACTTGGTTAGTACCTTCCTCACGACAACGACAGGCGACGAATATGGGAATATGATTCCCGTATTATCTTCAGCTGTAGCATTTTTCTGATGTCTCCCTTGAGTGACTGTCTAATGCTAAAAGGCACCGCATATGGCTTGGTCCTGATTGTCTCAGTAGTAGTCAAACTTATACGATGCTGAATAACGTCAGTTTCCCCTGGTAGGTCGGTACAGATCTGCTGGACCTCGGTCGATATGTCTCGAAACTGACCCTTTTGCTCTTTGGTTAAGTTCTCCTCAATGATGACATCCTCCCAATGATTCATTAGCCTGGCAAGCACCGAGATCTAGTAGCTCGCTGTCGTCAACCGCATCGTCGGAACCACATGACTCGTCATCCTCAATGATGGCTGAACAGACCCTCTCCAAAACAGCACTACCAACCATCATCGGGTTTCTGTTGACAGCCTTAACCACCTCTCCATCCTTGGCTCTCTCCTGATACTTCTTGAGCAAATTAATGTGATAAGTTTTGCTATTTCCTCTGACTTTGATTCGATAATCGTTGACACTACGCTTCGCCTCGACTTGGTATGGGCCCTTCCACTGCATGATCAGCTTGTTGCTGTCAGTAGGGCGTAGCAGTAGCACCTTGTCCGCTACCTCCATACTCCTTTCCTTGATTTTGCGGTCATAGTAACGCTTCCGTCTAACTTGAGTCTTACCTAGCTCTTCCCTTGCAATACGTAACGCCTCCTCAAGCCTCTTCCTCGACTCGAATAAGTATTGGTAGCTAGTTCTCACTTCCGTTGCATCATCCTTCGTGGTCCAAAGGTGTCGTATGATTCTCATGCACCGGCGTAGCTTCCGGGGGCTGGGGGAGGCTATAGCCCCACAAACATTTGGGCGTGTCATTTCCCTTCAAGCAAAACTATAATTCTAAGTTACTAAAGAGTGACATTCCGCTTAATTGCTCTCAGAGTAGTGTGTTGACAATCGATGAAGTTAATTGAATCTAGCTCTTTGACAATACACATCATCATTTCAGTATGATAAAACCAGTGTCGAAAAGTCGTGACACGGAAAGTGCGCATGACCATCACTAGCCTTGAACTTCCAGACCAGAGAGCGCGCAAAGCGCGCAAACTCAAGTCCATACTAAAATGATTTTAGAAATAGTCTTCTAAGCCAATCAGATCCTTAACACCGGAATGTTGGTTGTAAATTCTGATTGGTTTAGCAATAATTGGTAATGCTAAATGACTAACGCTGATTGCGCCCGTGTGAAATCCTCGTGGACGGCTAAGTGCATACCAGAACAGTGATCAAGACTCTGCTGCACGCACACATCTTAGTTTTAGTTTCAGCTTCAGTTCTTCGATATTTTCAAGCTTGCGGTGAGAGGACATGCACAGCAGCGTCGCTAGATCATCAACTTTGACAACTGGTCGAGTGGTAGCCTCTCTATTCGAGCAGTTAGAGTAGCTAGTGGTCTGCCGAAGAATCGAAGAATTGTCGTTTCATGCCGTCTATCAAGATATCACCGTGAACACTGCAGTCGTCTCTCCTTCGTTCGTGAGATCTCATGGCATTTACAAATGATATGTTGATCTAGGTAAAACGATCCTACGCTGTTAGACTACCATTTAGCATTGCTATTGATCAGTACTTCCGAAATCATTTTACTATCAGACTAGAGTTCGCGCGCTTCGCGCTCTCTCTGATCTGGAAATTCGAGGCTAGACCATCACCCAGAGTCTCTATATACGGCTCTGCCATCACCTATTTGAGACGTTTACTACGCTATTCGGCAACGAAAGAGTCAAAGAAAGCCGCATCAAAAAAGCATGCAGAAGGCTATCCATCAACTATTTTAAGCAAGTGTAGTTAATGTCGACAACCCGATTGATCGGTGAACGGAATTTCCTGCGGTTCCGCTACCTAGTGATTTGCTTGCACTCCACGATACTTAATTAATTTCTCCACAAGTTATTCTAGCTAACTAGCTAACCTATATTGCTTGCTATATTATGGAATGCTAAAATTGGTCAACGTTATTTGCACTGAATTGGTCTTCTAGATTTCATTGTCATCGAAATGACATTTAATTAACAATTGACCACGGCAGCGAGACATAAAAACATTTTTTGCAGGGACTGTAACAGTGGTTTCACTCATTCATACGCACACTGACGGCACTCAGTCCTGCAGTTTTTTTGTAACCTAAAATTTATAATATTTACTTAGTTGGATGTATACAAACTACGAGCAAGAAAGATAGAAATGGGCGTGGTTTTAGGCCTAATTATTACCCCAGAACATGACGACCACGCTATGCCGGTGTCTCATGGGTCCTCGAACTGTTCTTCCATAAAGTAGTTCAAACGAAAATGAACCTGTTGAATCCTCGGGCACCTCTCTGTACACGAAAAGCAGTGGGTTGACATACCTGTGCCAGTGCCTTGGCCACTCGCTACATAATCTTCTCAGCATCGTCTTGAGTGTCCTATTAAATTTTTCCATCAACCCATTGCACATTGGATGATACGGTGTTGTACTTAGTTGGCGTATACTCAACAGCCTTGAGACCTCCTGCATGCACTCTGACACAAATTGAGTGTCCATGTCGCTAAGGACTTCCTCGGCTACCCCAAGACGGCTATAAATATTTACCAGACCCTCAGCAACTGTCTCGCTGTTCACTTTTCAGTGGTATGGCCTCAGGGTACCTCGTGGCATAGTCGACTAACGTCAGAATGTAGCGATGCTCCTCTTCACTGGGTGGATGTATCGGATCAATTGAGTCGACTGTGACTCTCTTAAATGGCTGATCAACGAAAGGAATGTTCTGCAGAGGAGCACTTGAAACCGATCCCTTCAGTATTGTTCTCTGACAGATGTCACAAGACCGACAAGATCTCGACACATTAGTGTGTATGGCTGGCCAATAAAAGTTGTTGAGTATCCTGTCAACTGTCTTCCGAATGCCCAAGTGTCTTCCCATTATTGAGTCGTGCGCAAGCTCCATCTCCTGCTTTTCGTAATTGCTCCGGTACCACCCCCTGTCGAACTGGCTTGCCATTGTTGACATTGAGATGTTTGAACACTCGATACAGAACTCGATCTTTGACTTCGAACTTAATTAAGTGTTATTGAGGCAGAAACAACTTCTTTTGGCGTTCATCAAGTCGGTTGCGGAACAAGTGCACCACTTGAAGAAAACCTTCGAAAGGTGAGAAATGTCAGTAGGCCATTGAATAAGAAGGATGTGCGGTCATTTCTTGGCCTGACCGGGGACTACCGTGAATTCGTCCTAAATTACACAGCTATAGCTGTACCGTTGACTGATGCTACTAGGAAGGGACAACCCAACCAAGTAATCTGAGGTGATGATCAGAAGAAGGCCTACACGACATTGAAAGCTATGATAACAAGTCACCCAATTCTCCACCTTCCTGATCATAGCAAGCCATTCTTCTTGCAGACAGATGCTTCTGAGATAGGCATCGGGGCTGTGCTCAAGCAGCAACATGGGGCCAAGATGTTTCCAGTCACCTACATCAGCAAGAAGCTAACTGAAAGGGGAAATGCTTCTCAACGATTGAAAGAGAATTTTTGGCGACTGTCTGGAGTGTGAAGAAGTTAAGAACATTATTGTATAGAAGAGACTTTGTCCTTCAAACAGATCACCAGCCTCTAACATACCTCAAGCAAGCAGATCTCTGAACGATCGAGTGATGCGTTGGGCGCTATATTTACAGAATTACCACATGAAGATTGAAATGGTAAAAGGAATGGAGAACAAGGCTGATATTCTCAGCCGTATGGGATGACGTCGATGTCTAATACGTGAGTACGAAGATGTGCTGAAAGCAAATCTTGTCTACAAGAGGGAGTTGTGTGACGTAGAGACATGTGACATATGCTTCGGTGATTGTGATGGTCATTGGACCGGTATTGTGTTTGATTGAGCTAGAGTAGTATAAGAAGCAGTATTGATTCTGATTGAGTTAGATTTGACTGCGCCACGGTAGCGAGTGAAAGTTAGTTAAGATTGCGTTTACAATATACGGCACGGTGAACCGTTGGGCATTCTACGCGTCCTCTCTCGTAAGGTGCTGCGTCCGTCTTCATGCTGGGACTCACTTCCGGACAGGCCCCCAAATGTTGCAGAGTTCCCGAAGATGGACGCAGCATCTTACGAGAGAGAACGCGTAGAGTGCCCAACGGTTGACCGTTGGACGGGATTACTACACGCGTTCTCCATAAGACGCAGCCCTGTTCTGTGGACAGTTCATGACGCCTTGTCCAGTAAGGTTTAAGTCGCTCACCTGTTACATGATCTGGCCTTCCCGTCATTGTCATGTCGTACACTCTCGCTAAAAATGGGTCTCTCCTAGTGGCCGATCGAATCTCCTTGCTCGTGACAGGCAATTCGTCTACCGGCAAAAAGTGGGAATTTTCTCCGTTCTTGCTAGAGGTTTCAGCTTCCGTTTCTTGCGGCGTGGGTAGTCTCGAGAACGTCTCCGCATGTCCTAAGTTTGTCCCCTTTCGGTAAACTATCTCGTATGAGTATCCGGACAGTATCATTGCCCACCTCTGCAGCCGTGCCACTGCCATGGCCGGTACTCCTTGTTTGGGTCCGAAGATAGCCGTGAGCGATATGTGATCGGTCTCTAAGGTAAATCTCCGACCCCAAATATATTGATAAAACTTCTTTATTCCGAATATTATGGCCAGTGCTTCGCGTTCGACTTGTGAGTAATTCCCTTCCGTGGTTGTCATTCTCCGGGAGGCAAAGGCAATTGGGCGTTCTGGTGTAATAATACTGCCCCTAAATCATACGCCAAGGCGTCGCACGCAAGCGTGAGAGGCTTCTTTGCATCGTAGTGTTATAACACCCGTGCCCCTAAGATCATCTGTTTGCTTTCTTGGAACGCTTTCTCACATTTATCGTTCCATAACCACATGCTCTTCTTGTGTCTCGGTTCGTCCAATGACTGGAGGATTGTTGAAATGTCTGGTAAGAAATGTGAATAGTATCTAAGCAGGCCTAGATAGCTCGCCAGTTTGGTCACATCTTCCGGTCTGGGCGCCTCCAAGAGTGCCCGTGTCTATTCCTGTGTTGGACGTATGCATCTGGAATCTACCACGAGGCCTAAATACTGTACCCCATCTTGTAAAAAGGCGCACTTGGATTGTTTCAGTTGGACTCTATCTATGCCGCTCTAACCTCGCTAGGACGTTGTCCAGCAACGTCAGATGCACTCTCTTGCTTGGTGCCGTCAAAATAATGTCGTCTAAATAGCAGGCTACTCCGTCGAGGCCAGACAGAATCTGGTCCATCGTTCTCTGGAAAATCGCGGGGCTGAACTCACACCGTAGCTAAGGCGGTTGAGTCTGTAGAGTTCCTTATGTGTGTTTAGAGTGAGGCATTCTTTTGAGGTGTCTGCCACCTCCAACTGTGTGTACGCATGAGAAAGATCTAGTGTGGTGAACTGCTTAGCTCCAGCTAATGTAGCAAATATATCCTCTTCTGTGAGAAGAGAATAACGATCCATGTCTATCATTTGGTTGAGTGTGATCTTGTAATCACCACAGATGCGTACCATCTTGTCCTTCTTCGGTATGTTCACTGTTGGGGTTACCCACTCCGAATGGTCCACCTTACTGACGACCTTGTTCTTCTCCAGGCGGCCTAATTCCGTGGCAATAGCTTCTCTCATAGCATAGGGTGCTGCTCTGTTTTTCCGAAATACTGGCTTGGCTCCCTGCTTCAAATGTATTGTTGCCTTGAAATCCTTGATGACGCTGTATCCATCTTTGAACACCGCCTGGTGTCGCTCAATGATCTCCTCCACCTCTGTGTCTTTGGTCAGCGCTTCCCCTTTTATGTCAACGTTGCATATCCTAGGCCAGTTAATGCGTATCAGTTCCAGCCAATTTCTGCCCTACAGTGCTGGCTGATTCCCAGCAACAATCACCAGGGTAGGTTTGGTTTCTGTCTTTCATATTGCACTGGGACCCGAGTTACTCCTTTTATCTCTAGTGGCCTTCCATGGTAGTCTCTCAGTTTCAAATTCGTCTTTTCCAAGGAGTACCGTCGTAGATGGCAATTGTAATTGTGCAGTTGTTCAGGTGCTACCGACACTACAGCTCTTGTGTCTAACTCCATTTGAATGGGGTCTTTCCCGACAACCACTTCCACCATGTACTGGGTGTGCACCAGTTTATGGTGTGGATTTCACCAATGTTCTGGGCCTTCTGAATGTAATACATTCCAAATTCAACAGTATCTTCTGCTGTGTCTTGGTCCTCTTCTCTTTCATTACAATCTACCAACTTGGTCTCCCACTGTGTGTTGTTCTTTCTCTTGCACATGTGTTTGAGGTGGCCCACCTTAGTTCAGCGGTGGCATTTACTCTTTTTGTGCCAGCATTTATGCGCATCATGTTTACCACCACAACGATAACACTGTTCTCAGTCATCCATTGTTGGTTTCCTGAACTTTTTCTTTGTCGCTGTGGACACTAGGTGGACGGTTGACTCTTTAGGTTGTGCATGACTAGCCAACGCAGCGGTGTCCCTTGCGGCTAGCTCCATAGCTTGAGCTAAGTTTCACGCTCTCTTGAACGTCAAATCTTTATCAGACAACAATTTCTTTTGTATTGTATCACTTCGCAGACCACAAACTAACCTGTCACATAGCGATTCTTCTAAAATCGCTCCAAAATTGCATCTGCTCGCTTGGTGTTTCAACGCCACGACGTAAGCTGCGATGGTCTCTCCTGTTTGCCGATCCCGGCGATAAAATCGTAAACGCTCAGCTATCACCAGTGACTGTGGTTTGAAATGGGCCTTCAGCGTCTGCAACAGTTCTGTGTACGTCTTGGTATTGGGTGCGGCTGGTGTTAGAAGATTTCTCAGTACCCCATACGTGCTGTCGCCTATGACTGTCAGTATCACACTTACGCGCGAGTCGATGGCGTCCGCTTGGTCTGCTGGTGGAGCCGTGATTTTATTTGCTGCCATCCAGTGCTCTAAGCGCTCGAGGTAGACTTCGATGTCTTCTTTGGACTCGTCAAACTCCTCGATCCTGCCAATAGCGGACATCGTAGACGCCACGCTATCCTTACCGATCCCCTGCGCGGGAAAATGTCAAATCCGTATTCCTCGTCGCCAATGTAGTATACCAGGACGGAAACAGGTAGAAGTAGCTCCTTTAATCCGCTAGCGGCTGACGGTAATACAGAACTCGAAACTCAACGTGTACAATGACAGACGACTACATCCACGCATGCGGAGTTCAGATATCTAATCTACTACAACAAGGAATGCGGAAAAATGCTCTTGCATGCATTCCACATAACTGCCTAGATAGTAAGTCTCGCAGAAGGTTGGAAATATTTTACGCAAAATTATAAAGCTAGTTTGAATTTGCCAAAGTTACCGTTGAGCTGGTGGCATTTCCAGTGGCGGATCTAGAAGGGATCATGGAACCTCCTAAAATTTTGTGACGTCATCACGCGGAGATGACCGCATACCAGCAGTGCTTGTTACTTCCTGACGTGACTCGCAGCTCACGTTTTAGTTTTAGGTAACTTCACACGGAGGTGCAGCACAGATTATGAACTTTCGACGTAGGTCCATCATCGTCGGACAGTGCGAGTGAGTCGTGCGGTACCCTACTCTTTCTACAGAATTTTATGGTAACTTGTTTTCAATCTCAGTTGTTCTCCAACAACATGTTTCATTTACTTCCTTGCAATGATAATGTTTCAAAGTAGTTATTTTCTATCTCATGAAAATATACTTCTACCTTTAATGGTCACAACATTCACTATTTCATGAATCCATATATGTCTATAGAAGCTTTCTTCTGAAAGAAAAGAAAAAGCGGTAACATTTGCCTGTCTAGCGAAAGACATGTATGAGCTTGCAAGATCAATTCAAATTCTCCAGTACTGTAGATTCATTAACGTATACTTCCGTTCTATGGTATAGGTAATTAAATAGCTAATTTATATCTGGAGGCGTGACTGATCCTAATATTTGTGACGTCACGGAACCTCATTAGAAAATCCTGCATCCGCCCCTGATTTCTGATATCATTGTTCGAGATACGGAGTTCCAGAGAGTTACAATCTTCTACACCGTATCTTCTATATTTTACAAAATGAAAACTACTCTGACGTCACCAGCTAGAATGTTTTTACAGTAACCTTTGATTTGTCTGTAGAAATGAATATCTTTGTGTATATTAGTGTAATACGCTGCTTCAATTGTCATCGATCTTGCGCACTCTTGATCATTAAATGTAAAAAACTAACGAAAACAACAATCGGCACAAAACAGACGCAAATTGCCTAAATACGACACGTGCAGTGCAGTGTGACGGTGCCTTTTTAATGAGAGCAGCATTCTTACGTAATATGAGATAAGCATGTAAGAAAAAACACAAGTTGGGTCGCGCGATCGCCAATTAATTAAGACAAAATATTTTATTGATCCTGCACGTAGAAACGTGTGCAAATGATGTTTAGAAAGTAAGTGTTCACAAAGGACGTTTTTTGTGCACTTTAAATTGCATTCAAAACAGAAACAATGAAATATCGTATTCTGCATTGGCGCGCGAACGGAGGCAGAACTGCAAGGGCCGTACGAAGAAGATGTACAGTGTACAGTTGAAAAAAGAATGCACCCACATTAATTAACTGTAGTTCAATCTTCACACGTCCATAGCGAGTAGACAACAGTCATGGCAGACGTAGAGTACGTTATGACTACACCTAACACTATCTAGAGTAATGGTACAATCCGTATATCAATACACAATCAGATTCTGTATAGGCGTAGCAAACCATAGGGCACTCTATTTCTTGACTGATAGCTTTCCGTTCCTGTCTATCTAGAGCACTGGAAAGACGTGTCTTCGAGCATGCGCGTAATCTGGTCAGTGCTCCTTTAGACGTATACGTATGAAGTAGTTCATTGTATAAGCGGTTGTTTGCAAACGTCATAGAGCGCTTGTAACAATGTTGTGGTGTGGTGCTTAGGTTGACGAGTCAATTTAGCATATCATTTGCATCTCCAACTAGATACTATAGAAAGTTGCAATAAGGACCGGCTTGCCTATCACAAAGTGCTTCTGTAACTAATTACAGAGTAGACTTTATATATTTATCGCGTCGTGTGATATTTTGTTGTTTGAGAAAAGAGAGGTGAGTTCTGGTTAAACCCAACATGTCAATTCGCCGTTCACCAGAATTGAGACATGGAAACACTAATTAGTATGATTGTTGTGATCCGCAATGCATGGGTAATCCCCAAAGCACGTGATTGTATGTAAAGTCGATAACAATGCTGCTAACGATTCTCATGCAAATACGCATGCATGTAACGATTAATGTAATCTGTTTAGCTATACATTTGTGTTTCAGAAAACGTGTACTAAAGGAATGTCATTACTAAATCAGTGGTGTATAATTACAAAATACTATATATATATATATATATATATATATATATATATATATATATATATATATATATACACGGCTAAAGATGAACGGACAATATTTTATGCAAATCTGTTTTCGCATCTCTATTCAAAATGCTAGACGCACTCCCGTCATATGCTTTTCTGTTCTTTGCCAAGCAGTCGATATACACTAGAAAAGAGAGCAAATGAAATCGATTGGCTGGTCTATGAGTCTGATTGGTAGGCGTGCTTGCTGCTGTTTGACCTGCGCCGGAGTTGTAGAATGTTTCCTTCCTGTTATAGAGGAAATTTGCAAAGTCATAAAGGGTCGCACAACAAATTGCTACTGTAAATCCAGTAGACCACTAATTAGACAAACTTTCCTAAACCTGTTGATTCCTAAAACATCTCTGTTTCATTGCAACACTCGTCTAACCGTCGACGTCGTGGTCAGCGTCGAATAATATAAATAGAGCTAGCGAATACTGCGTCATTCATCACACAGCAAACGTTTCACCGTGACGATTCAGAGTCGTCGTATTGCTATACTGCAACTACCTCATTCGAATGCAACACACTCACAACATTTACGTTGCTCACGCGCCAGTGTCCCGTGGACTAGACCTACTAAGGCAGTTCCAAGAACTTGTGACAGCGTGAGTGTACGAATAGAGTCAAAACTGTTCGTAAGATGATAATAGACCAGTCCAGATTATAATATTAATTAGTGTACGGTTTCATGAAATACAGCAAATCTCAAATAATAATAATCATTGTATTGACTAATTACATCCGACTTAGAGTACATGCATGCACATCGTCGATGTCAAAATTGTCGCTGCCAAAGGAGATTGTTTTACATTTATAGTTATATAAGGTTAGAGTACAACAAGGAATGCAAAAGAATGCTCTTGCATGCATCGCACATACTAGCCTCGAACTTCCAGACCAGAGAGCGCGCGATCTCTAGTCTGGACCACGTCGATACTAAAATGATTTCGGAAGTATTTATGAAAAGCGATGCTAAATGGTAGTCTAAAAGCGTAACATTGTCTTACCTAGATCAACATATCATTTGTAAATGCCATGAGATCTCACGAACAAAGAAGAGAGAAACGTCTGCCGTGTTTTGCGGTGATATCTTGGTGGACGGTGTTGCAGAGATCCTGAAGACGGACCCAGCACCTTAGGAGAGAGGACACGTAGACTGCCCAACGGTCGACCGTGCCGTATATTGTAAACGCAATCTTAATTAATCAACTTCCACTCGCTACCGCTACCCAGTCAAATCTAACTCAATCAGAATCAATACCGCTTCTTATACTACCCTAGCTCAGTCAAACACAATACCGGTCCAATGACCAATCTCAATCACTGACGTATATGTGACATGTCTCTATGTCACACAACTCCCTCTTGTAGACAAGATTTGCTTTCAGCACATCTTCGTACTCATGTAGTAGACATCGACGTCATCCCATGCGACTGAGAAAGTCAGCCTTGTTCTACATCACTTTTACCATTTCAATCTTCATGTGGTAATTCTGTAAATATAGCGCCCAAGGCATCATTCGATAGTTCAGAAATCTCGCTTGCTTGAGGTATGTTAAAGACTGGTGATCTGTTTGAAGGACAAATTCTCTTCCATAGTAAAATGTTCTTAACTTCTTCACACTCCAGACGATCGTCAAACAGTCTCTTTCAATCGTTGAGAAGCATTTCCCTTTCAGTTAGCTTCTTGCTGATGTAGGTGACTGGAAACATCTTGGCCCCATGTTGCTGCATGGGCACAGCGCCGATGCCTATCTCAGAAGCATCTGTCTGCAAGAAGAATGGCTTGCTATGATCAGGAAGGTGAAGAATTGAGTGACTTGTTATCGTAGCCTTCAATGTCGTGTAGGCCTACTCCTGATCATCAACCCAGATTACTTGGTTGGGTTGTCCCTTCCCAGTAGCATCAGTCAACGGTACAGCTATACCTGCGTAATTTGGGACGAATTTACGGTAGTACCCGGTCAGGCCAAGAAATGACCGCACATCCTTCTTAGTCAATGACCTACTAGCAGTTCTCACCTTTCGAAGGTTCTCTTCAAGTGGTGCACTTGTTTCGCAACCGACTTGATGACCGACAAAAGAAGTTGTTTCTGCCCCAATAACAGCCTTAGATGGTCTGACTGTAACATTGGCTTTAGTCAGTCGTCTCAACAGCTCTCGGAGTGTCGCCACATGACAATCTCACGTAGTTGTATGAACTAAAATGTTATCGACATAATTCTTTACGTTTTCCATTCCTCTCAACAATTTTCTGATAGCTCTGGTCAACGTTGCACCTGAGTTCACCATGCCGAATGGCATACGAAGAAACTCATAGACTCCATTTGGTGTGGAAAACGCTGTTTTATGGATGTTGCCAGGGGCCACAGGTACTTGCCAGTAACCCCTAATAAGATCAATCTTTGTGAAGAAACGGTCA